>NW_026535943.1:0-57500 GCF_028551555.1 Melozone crissalis | reverse complement strand
GGCCGGGGAGTGCCAGCGCCGGTGCAGAGCCGTGTTTTAATGGGGATTTAGCTGTGCAAGGGCTGAGCTGGTCCTGCAGCCTGTGTGTGCTCTGTGTGCTCTGCAGTCACACACAGCAGCTGATCTGCTGCTCCTCGGGGGGCACAGAGCCAGGAGAGCAAAGCTGAGCTGGTAAAGCACCCAGATGCCTTCATTTATTCTTTATGCTGCTCTCTGAGAGAAGCTGGTGATTATCCTGAGTGTCCCAGTGTGGCAAATATTAATAATTGAAGTTCTGAGGAGAGTGATTGAAGTCCAGGTAAGATTTCATTCTCCTGCTGCCTCTCTGTGCACACCCTTAAACTGACACCTGGTGCCTTAGAGGACAGATTATCCTTTGGCTCCAGTGCATGGAATTCCCAAAAATTCCTCAGGGAAGCCCTGATAGGTGGTGGTTGTGCAGGGACCCAGCCTACACACAGTCTCTGACCCCTTGCTTGGCTTGCCCAGAGCAGACAATAACTTTACTAAGAGGTTAATCTGCCTCCAGGAGGTGCCTGAGTTCTGGAATGAGGCGGCTGCTGTGCAGCTGCAATGGAGCTGTCTGAACGTGCTCTCAGGGAAAATGGGAAGGAGGAGGCTCCATTGCAGCTGACCTGTCCCTTGCATCCTTTCCTTCCTGCAGGAATGCATCCTCTCCGGGATTATGTCAGTGAATGGAAAGAAAGTCCTTCACATGGATCGGAACTCGTACTATGGAGGGGAAAGTGCTTCCATTACACCCCTGGAAGATGTAAGTGTGACAGACCCATCCTTGTGTCCTTCCTGGCACACAAAGGGATTTCATCCCAGTTACCCTTGGGGTGGCTGCAGATTAATGACGCTGAGGGTGTCCTTTGGGTAAGGAAGGTTTATGGCTCTTCCTCTGGGGGAGATGCCAGTGTGGGGTGTTTGGAGTTGGAGGGTTGTGCTTGTTTCCTGTAATTCCCACTTGGAATCCCAGCAAATCCGAGCACAGAGCATTCCAGAGCTGTTACAGCTGGCTGTTAAAACCCTTCAGCTAAATTGTAAATTGGAATAAGAAATGCCATTAAACAGTCCATCATAAATCCCCAAAGCCTGGATGAGCAGAATTACACTGCCTGCTTCTTACTGTGACAACTCACTGGATGTGTTTGTGTGCTCCAAACTCAGATTGGAGCTCAAACTGAAGAGCTTGTGTTCAGCCTGGAGCTGTGGGCGTGGAAAGTGTGTCCATGTGTGGGAGAAACGACACCCAGACAGATTTCCTGGGCTATAATAAGTTCTGTATTCTCTCTCCAAAGCTCTACAAAAGGTTTAATCTCCCGGGAACTCCACCAGAATCTATGGGGCGGGGAAGAGACTGGAACGTGGACCTCATTCCTAAATTCCTTATGGCTAATGGTGAGTGACCCTGAGCTCCCCGATACTCCTGGTGCTGGAATGGGACAGAGCTGCCAATCCTGAAATCCTTATCCTTGGATCTGTGTGCTCCAGTGCTGGACTGGGCTACAGCAAACCCCTTATTGGTGAAGGGTCCCCAGTGCAGCGCCTAAAACCAGCCCTGGCTGCTGGAATCCCATCCTGGAGCACCAGGGATGGAGGGATGAGGGATGGATGGATGAGCGATGGATGATGGATGGATGGATGATGGATGGATGGATGAGCGATGGATGGATGGATGATGGATGGATGGATGGATGGATGGATGGATGGAGGGATGGATGATGGATGGATGGATGGATGATGGATGGATGGATGATGGATGGATGGATGAGCGATGGATGATGGATGGATGGATGATGGATGGATGATGGATGGATGGATGGATGGATGGATGGATGATGGATGGATGATGGATGGATGGATGATGGATGGATGGATGATGGATGGATGGATGATGGATGGATGATGGATGGATGGATGGATGGATGGATGGATGGATGGATGGATGATGGATGGATGATGGATGGATGGATGATGGATGGATGATGGATGGATGATGGATGGATGGATGGATGGACGGATGGATGGATGGATGGATGGATGGATGGATGATGGATGGACGGATGGATGATGGATGGATGATGGATGATGGATGGATGGATGATGGATGGACGGATGGATGATGGATGGATGGATGGATGATGGACGGATGGATGATGGATGGACGGATGGATGATGGATGGATGATGGATGGACGGACGGATGGATGGATGATGGATGGATGGATGGATGGATGATGGATGGACGGATGGATGATGGATGGATGGATGGATGATGGACGGATGGATGATGGATGGATGGATGGATGATGGATGGATGGACGGACGGATGGACAGACAGGGCAGTGCCTGGCTCAGGGCTGCTGCAGTGGAAGAACTGATCGATCCCAGCCAAGGCCTGGGTGCTTTAGTCCCAGCCTGTGCAGCCTGCAGAGGGAATTGAGCACGGGGAGGGGTTGTTGCCGTGGGAGCTGCTGTGTCTGTGTCTGACTGTGCCAAACCCCTTCCCCTGCAGGTCAGTTGGTAAAGATGCTGCTCTACACAGAAGTCACTCGTTACTTGGACTTCAAGGTGATCGAGGGCAGCTTCGTCTACAAGGGAGGAAAGATCTACAAAGTTCCTTCCACTGAGGCAGAAGCTTTGGCCTCCAGTGAGTAGCTGCACCTTTTCTGTTCCCTCTGAATCCCCTAAACAGAGGCAAACCCATCCCTTGGGATATCCTTGATGCTCCTCATGCTTTAAGGAGCATCCTCAGGGCTCTCCTGCACCTCTTTGCCTTCAGACCCCCCTTGCTGTGAGCCTTGGGTTTGCTGAGCGCTGTTTTCTTGGAGCTCCCGAGCTGCCTGTGCAGTGAGATTCTGCTGAGAGCCTGGCAGTGTTTTCCTTCCCCAGGAGTTCCATCTGGGGCTCATCTCCCACCTCTGCCATAAATATTTGCTGTCATGTCCTCGTTGGAATTGTGTGTGTGAAAAACATTGCAGGCAAATTGGAATGACTAATTCTGACCTGTGGCACCTCAAACCTTAATTGGTGCCTACTCAGATTTCACTGCTCACATAAAGCAAATAACAGTGTGGTGGAATCCATTAGGCTCTAGAGGGCATTCCATGAGCTCCAGGCATGGGATGTGTTCAGCAGCACCTCTGAAACATCTTCTGATGAAGTGACCCCTGCAGTTAGGGCCCCAGATCTGCAGGGCTGAGCCTTCCTCGTGGCAGATGTTCCTGAAGGGATCAGGAATTCCTTCTTTTGGCCACGTCTCCTGTGTGGTCTCCAGGACACTCATCCTGGCAGGAGTGGAGGTGCTGCCTCTGCCCTCACGTTTCCAGTCTTGCTTCTGCAGTTTGTGGAGAGCTCAAGTGCAGGAATGGAGCCTTGTCCAGCCTCATGTTTGGGGTTTGAGGGACAGGACAAAGGGAATGGCCTCGGGCTGAAGGAGGGCAGGGTTAGACAGGATCTGGGGAAGGAATTCCTGGCTGGGAGGGTGGGGAGGGGCTGGGCTGGAATTGCCAGAGCAGCTGGGGCTGCCCTGGATGGATCCCAGGCAGTGTCCAAGGCCAGGCTGGACATTGGAGCAGCCTGGGACAGGGGGAGGTGTCCCTGCCATAGGGGTGGAACTGAGGCCCTTTAAGGTCCCTTCCAACCCAAACCATTCCGTGTTTGAACACTCAGGGGTTGCTCCCCACTGCTGTAATGGGAAAGGCACAAAGTGACTGAGGGATCTGAATTCTGCCAAAGCCCTGGTTCTGAATTCTCCCAACCCCTGGTTCTGAATTTTCACAATCCCTGGTTCTGAATTCTACCAAACCCCGATTCTGAATTCTCACAAACCCCGATTCTGAATTCTCACAATCCCTGGTTCTGAATTCTCACAACCCTTGGTTCTGAATTCTCACAATCCCTGGTTCTGAATTCTCACAATCCCTGGTTCTGAATTCTCACAAAGCCCTGGTTCTGAATTCTCACAAAGCACTGGTTCTGAACTCTCACAACCCCCGATTCTGAACTCTCCCAACCCCTGGTTCTGAATTCTCATAAACCCTGGTTCTGAGTTTTCACAAACCTCTGGTTCTGAATTTTCACAAACCCAGGTTCTGAATTCTCACAGCCCCTTGTTCTGAATTCTCACAATCCCTGGTTCTGAATTCTCACAACCCTTGGTTCTGCTGAATTCTCACAAACCCCGATTCTGAATGCTGCCAAACCCCTGGTTCTGAATTCTCACAAACCCTGGTTCTGCTGAATTCTCACAACCCCTGTTTCTGAACGCTCACAATCCTGGTTCTGAATTCTCACAACCCCTGGTTCTGAGCTCTCCCAGCCCCTGGTTCTGAGCTCTCCAAGCCCCTGGTTCTGAGCTCTCCCAGCCCCTGGTTCTGAGCTCTCCCAGCCTGTTTCAGGTTTGATGGGTCTGTTTGAGAAGCGCCGCTTCAGGAAGTTCCTGGTGTACGTGGCCAACTTTGATGAGAACGACCCGCGGACCTTCGAGGGCGTGGACCCCAAGAAAACCACCATGAGGGATGTGTACAAGAAGTTTGACCTGGGCCAGGATGTCATTGACTTCACAGGCCATGCCCTCGCTCTCTACAGGACTGATGAGTAAGTGGGGGGGTCAGCTGCTCCCCACATCCCAGGGTTTGGGGTTATGATGGGATTGATTGGTTATTTTAAACTTGGAGGGTTCCTGGGTAAAACTTGTGCCACCAAGTGCTCCTTAAAGGAACTGCCAGGGAAGCAGTGCCAGGAGCAGCTGCAGGGTGGGGAAGGAAGCGTCATGGGAAGGCAGAGTTTGCTCTCTGGGTGTGTTCTGCTGGAAGTGCTGCTTTGGGAACGTCCCAAACGGTGTCACTGTCCTTGCCAGCTATCTAGATCAACCCTGCCAAGAAACAATCAACAGGATCAAGCTGTACAGCGAGTCCCTGGCTCGGTATGGGAAGAGCCCCTACCTGTACCCCCTGTATGGCCTTGGAGAGCTGCCCCAGGGATTTGCAAGGTGAGCTTCACTAGGCTTGCACTTGGGTTTCACTTGGCTTGCACTTGGCTTGCACTTGGCTTGCACTCTGGGTTTCACTCTGGGTTTCCTCCAGTGGGCTGTGCAGTGGAGTTGGATGTGTGGAGTCACTGAGCTTGCAGAATGTGCTGCTGCACAAAATGCTGCGCTCCTTAATGGTTCCTTCACTTAATTAAGAGATGGTTCCTCCACGTGAGATCCTTTCTTTGGGGGCTTGTTCACCTCTGGATTTGCTGAGGGATGCTGTTGGCAGAGTGTTTATCCCTTGTGTTTGTTTAAGCAGAGGGTTTTGAGGAGGTTTAAGTCTGAGGAGGGGTTTGTCCAAGAGGAGCAGCCCCTGGGGGTTCAGGTGCAGCCCTGGAGGTGCTGAAGGGATTTTCCTGTTGCAGGCTCAGTGCAATCTATGGAGGCACCTACATGCTCAACAAGCCCATCGAGGAGATCGTCATCGAGAACGGCAAAGTGGTCGGGGTCAAGTCTGAGGGGGAGGTACGGACCCTTCCCTGCTCCCCTTGTGCCCCTCAAACTCACATCTTCTGGGTTTGATCACAGAGACAAAACCCTTTCTAAGGCCAAGGGCCAAACGTTGGGCTGGGGCTGTTGTCCCTGTGCCAGCTCGCTGAGCACACAATGTCCTGATGGGCAGAGCCCTCGGCATCTCTGCTCCGGGAGTTGGGGTGAAGTCTCCATGGGCTGGCAGGGAATAACTGAGGGAGGGAGCTGCTCCTCGTGTCCAGCTCTGCCCTTGGCACTCTCAGCTGCTCTGACAGCTGGCACGTGGCCTTCCTGCAGCTTCTGCACCACCTGGCTGGATGGAGCTGGGAATGCTGCCAGCTTGGGAGCTGAGTGGGCACTGCTGGGACAGCTGAGCACTTGCTGCTGGGATAACGTGTCCCTTGGGGTGGGAATGACCTGTCCTGGCCGGGAACAGAGGTGACAATCCATGCCAGAGACCAGAGTGTGCGCAGCCTGGAGGGTTCAGATGGGTAAATGGTAAATTATTATGGAGGAACCATTTCTGGTGTGAGCTGGGTGATTCTCCCCGTTGGCTCTCAGGTGGCTCGCTGCAAACAGCTCATCTGCGACCCCAGCTACGTGTCGGACCGCGTGACCAAGGTGGGCCAGGTGATCCGGGTCATCTGCATCCTCAGCCACCCCATCAAGAACACAAACGATGCCAACTCGTGCCAGATCATCATTCCACAGAACCAGGTCAACCGGAAATCAGGTGTGTGCAGGGGGGTGAGGGGACAGGGACAGGGACAGCTCCTGCCAGCCCCAGGGGCTGCTGGGGCCCAGCAGGGCTGAGCTGCACTTAGGGGACGTGGGAGGAGCTGTGGTTGGAAAACCTCGTGAGGAACCTGCGGCAGGAAATGGCCCAGACTGGGAGAGGTGGGGGAGGGGCTGCTGGCCTGGAACAGGGCACTGGGGATCCCACCAGATTTTGGGAGCCATCATGGGAAACTGAGTTTTGGACATCTCCCATGTCCAGGCTGCTCAGGCAGAAGATGAGAGCATGTAGGGCGAGGATGGGACTCACTGCAGGTTCTCCAAATGATCCAGGGGGTGCCAAGTGTCAGGGCAGTGTTTTGGGATGGGGCTGGAGGTTTTGGGATGAGGCTGAGGGTGTTTTGGGATGAGGCTGAGGGTGTTTTGGGATGGGGCTGGAGGAGGTTTTGGGATGAGGCTGAGGGTGTTTTGGGATGAGGCTGAGGGTGTTTTGGGATGGGGCTGGAGGAGGTTTTGGGATGAGGCTGAGGGTGTTTTGGGATGAGGCTGAGGGTGTTTTGGGATGGGGCTGGAGGAGGTTTTGGGATGAGGCTGAGGGTGTTTTGGGATGGGGCTGGAGGAGGTTTTGGGATGGGGCTGGAGGAGGTTTTGGGATGAGGCTGAGGGTGTTTTGGGATGAAGCTGGAGGAGGTTTTGGGATGGGGCTGGAGAAGGTTTTGGGATGAGGCTGGAGAAGGTTTTGGGCTGTAGCTGGAGGAGCTGGAGGAGGTTTTGGGATGGGGCTGGAGGAGGTTTTGGGACGGGGCTGGAGGAGGTTTTGGGATGAAGCTGGAGAAGGTTTTTGGGATGGGGCTGAGGAGGTTTTGGGATAAAGCTGGAGGAGGTTTTGGGCTGCAGCTGTGCCCTGTCCCCCCAGATATCTACGTGTGCATGATCTCCTCTGCCCACAACGTGGCGGCGCAGGGCAAGTACATCGCCATCGCCAGCACCACCGTGGAGACCGCGGACCCCGAGAAGGAGATCAAGCCAGCCCTGGACCTCCTGGAGCCCATTGAGCAGAAGTGAGTCCTCAGCCTGCCCCTGTCCCCATTCTGGGGGACACTGAGCCCTCAGCCAGCCCCTGTCCCCATGCTGGGGGACACTGAGTCCTCAGCCAGCCCCTGTCCCTCTGTTGGGGGACACTGAGTCCCCAGCCAGCCCCTGTCCCCATTCTGGGGGACACTGAGTCCCCAGCCAGCCCCTGTCCCCCTGCTGGGACATCTGGAGCCTGCCCAGAGCTGGTTGAGCTGAGTGTGCTCAGCACCTTGAGCGCTGCCCTTGCACTGAACCGCTCCTGCTCTGAACCCATCCTTCCAAACCAAACCAAACCAAACCAAACCCAACCAAACCAAACTAAACTAAACCAAACCAAACCAAACCAAACCAAACCAAACCAAACCAAACCAACTAAACCAAGGCTGTTTCTCCCTTGTCCAGGTTTGTGAGCATCAGTGACCTGTTTGCACCGACCGACCCGGGAACCGAGAGCCAGGTGAGTGAGGGCCGGGCTGGGCAGGGATGGGCTCCGGCTCCAGCTCCAGCTCGGGGCTCCAACGCCGCCTCTGCCTCTGCCTCTGCTTGCAGATCTTCATCTCGCGCACCTACGACGCCACCACCCACTTCGAGACGACGTGTGATGACATCAAAGATATTTATAAGAGGATGATGGGATCAGAGTTCGACTTCGAGGAGATGAAACGCAAGAAGAACGACATCTACGGGGAGGAGGAGCAGCAGTAATGAGAGTCTCTAATTAGGAGAAGTTTAAATCGGCTAATATGAATATATAAGGAACTTAATGAACACTGTACGAAATTCAATATTGTAAGGCCTGCTTTTGTAATCCCATCTCTGAGAGATTGAAGAGTACTGCACTGGTAATGTTCCCTTTTTGGATATCATGTGTTAATTATTTCATTCTAGTAGGGCTGCTGTCCAGAATCTGGCAAATTCCTGACTGATATTCCTGACTAACCTCGTAAGCAGAAAGGCAGACTGAACTTACTCTTATTATTATTATTTTTGCAGACGTAGACGTGGGTGCAGATTTGAAATAACTCATTGACAGCTGTGTCTTACCTTGTCTTTTTAATCATTTGTAAAACATCCTTCACAATCCTGTGCTTCTGGTGAGCTCGTAGATGTGACGCTGATGTCACTCAAACCTGATATCAAGGAAAATAGAAACTGAGCACTCCATTATTGTGGACAGCATCCCTAAAAGTCTTTCCCATCAATCTTAACTCTGTGGCAAAGTTGTATCATGGACAAAGCCCACACCTATTGTAGCAGCAAATGTTGGCTTCGTTCTGGGCACAGAACTTAACCTCCACTTAAGCTTCTAAACCCGTTTACATCGGTTGGGACACAGCTGTGCCTCAGGCTCCTTTGTGTTTTAATCTTAATAAAATTGAGAGAACAAATTACAGAGCAGGCAAGATGTGGAAGTATTTTCTGTCCCCCGGTGGCTTCTCGGATGGACCAAACGGCGCTGCGGTATCGGCATGACAGAGCCTGTGCTTCTCGTGTCTCCTGAAGGCTCCAAATGATTTCTGTACTGCGAAGTAAAGCCAAATTCTGGAAACCAGTCCTGGCCTCTGGTCTGATTCACTTCAGTTCCGGGAGCAGCAGCTCCAGGCTGAGACCCTGCAGCATCTCTGCCTGCCAGGGCTGAGACGGGAGCGTTTCCTGCAGGAAGGCATTCCCTGGTTCTGTGGGAGCATTTCCTGCAGGAAGGCATTCCCTCCTGGTTCTGTGGGAGCATTTCCTGCAGGAAGGCATTCCCTGGTTCATTGGAGCATTTCCTGGTTCCACAGGAGTGTTTCCTGCAGGAAGGCATTCCCTCCTGGTTCTGTGGGAGTGTTTCCTGCAGGAAGGCATTCCCTGGTTCATGGGAGCATTGCCTAGTTCATGGGAGCATTTCCTGCAGGAAGGCATTCCCTGGTTCATGGGAGCATTGCCTAGTTCATGGGAGCATTTCCTGCAGGAAGGCATTCCCTGGTTCTGTGGGAGCATTTCCTGCAGGAAGGCATTCCCTGGTTCATTGGAACATTTCCTGCAGGAAGGCATTCCCTGGTTCTGTGGGAGCATTTCCTGCAGGAAGGCATTGCCTGGTTCATGGGAGCATTCCGTGGTTCTGTGGGAGCGTTTCCTGCAGGAAGGCATTCCCTGGTTCTGTGGGAGCATTTCCTGCAGGAAGGCATTGCCTGGTTCATGGGAGCATTCCCTGGTTCTGTGGGAGCGTTTCCTGCAGGAAGGCATTGCCTGGTTCATGGGAGCATTCCCTGGTTCTGTGGGAGCGTTTCCTGCAGGAAGGCATTCCCTGGGTCCGTGGTTCTTTCCAGCCTGTGCTGCTCTGGCTGTGTTTGGCGGGGCAGGGGTGGCTCAGGCTGTGCTGGCACAGTCCCTGTTCCTGCAGCCACCCAGTGCCACAGCTGGAAATGGCAGCAATAAATAATCCCTGTTGGGCTGCTCTCCATCCCCAACAGGAGCTGTTCAATCCCGAGCCATCCTTCCCCATTCCCTGGCTGGCACAGCCGTGCCAAGTGCCAGGAGAACCGAGGGAAAGCCTCGGGGCAGCTCCCCAGGGTGGCACGGGCTTCCCCTGGCACTGCTCCCACACCAGAACTGGGGTTTGATCCTATCGCGGTCCCAAAGCTGAGCCGAGCCCGCCTGGGGCTTCCCCTCCCCTTCCTCCCAGACCGGGCTTCTGGCACTTCCTCCTCCCCAGGTGCCACTGGCAGGAACAATTCCTGAGGTGCCCCTGGCAGGAACAATTCCCCAGGTGCCACTGGCAGGAACAATCCCCAGGTGCCACTGGCAGGAACAATTCCCCAGGTGCCACTGGCAGGAACAATCCCCAGGTGCCACTGGCAGGAACAATTCCCCAGGTGCCACTGGCAGGAACAATCCCCAGGTGCCACTGGCAGGAACAATCCTAAGGTGCCACTGGCAGAACAATCCCCAGGTGCCAATGGTAGGAACAATCCTGAGGTGCCACTTCCAGCACCACCTCCTGAGGTGCCACTTGCAGGAACCCTTCCCACCCTCGTTGCTGGGAGTGGGGCTGGGAAGCTCCCTCTGTGCCATGCCCATAAACCAGGTGGAAAAGAAATAATCCCATTATCCCTACCTGCTGTAACCTGCTCATTCCTCTGGTCATTCATCCTTCCTGCAGGGAAGCGCGATGGGATCCATCATCCAGGAGCCCACCGTGGTCTTGCTCACTCCTGGCTGCTTCCCCACCTCTGTCCCAGCTGGAAAACCCCCTGTCCTCCCTGTCCCTGCTGGAAAAGGCTGGATGCTGAGCAGGATCCCCTCTCCAGAAAGCAGAGCTTTGTGCCATTCGTGATTTTGGAGGTTTTATTAATCAAACTCTTTACAAAGTCATCCTGTACAGAGTGACCTCGCAGTCCTGGTTTAAAAACGAGCTGAGGGACGCCCCTGCCCCGTGGAGCCGGGTGGGAACGGGGCTGGGCTGCTCCTTTCCCCCATAAATAAAAGAGCTTATTCTGTTCCTGCTTCCCGCTATTTACAGGGGTTCCTGTGCTGGGATTCCACGAGTCCCAGCAGGGAACCGGTACCAGGAGGCAGCAGGGCTGAGCTGAAATGTAGTGTGTGCCTGAACAGCAACGACCGCGTGGAAAAGAGATTTGTTCTCCTTCCTCATCTTCAAGTAGACTTCGGGAAATTCATTTGCCTGCTCCAACGGCAGCTGCACGAAAAGACTTCAAACCACTCCAATAATTTACCTGTACCGTTTGAAAAGAACTTTCCTATGTGAGACTGGATGGCAGGGAATGAATCCCCTGAGGGTTTGCATTTCCCACCTTTAAATAAGATTTATGTACAGAGCTAAACCCAACTTTCCCCCACCCCCAGCAGTGACTGGGATGGATGGTGGGGATCCACTGGGATTCATGGGATGAGTGGTGGGGATCCACTGGGATCACTGAGCTCCACTGGGATTGATGGGATTGACAGGGATGGGTGGGGATACAGTGGGATCACTGGGATTGATGGTGGGGATCTACTGAGATCCACTGGGATTGACTGGGATGGATGGTGGAGATCCAGTGGGATCATTGGGATCCACTGGGTTGGATCCTGGGGATCCACTGGGATCATTGAGATGCACCGGGATGGACTGGGTTGGATGGTGGGGATCCACTGGGATGGTTGGGATCCACTGGGATGGTTGGGATCCATTGGGATGGTGGGGATCCATTGGGATGGTGGGGATCCACTGGGATGGTTGGGATCCACTGGGATGGTTGGGATCCATTGGGATGGTGGGGATCCACTGGGTTGGTTGGGATCCATTGGGATGGCTGGGAACGACTGGGATGGTGGGGATCCACTGGGTTGGATGGTGGGGATGTCCCCCACAGGACCGGGGTGCCCAAACTGGTGCCACAGGGCCTGGGGAGGAGCCGTGTCCTGGTGGCTTCACTTTGTCACCTGCAACACAGAGACGTGGCCCAGGTCAGTGCCTGGCACCCTCTGGGCAGTGCCAGCCTCCTGCAGAGCCTCCCCAGGGCCAGGCCTGGAGCTTTTCCCGTTTTCCAGGCGTGGCTCTCCTGGATCCAGCTGCAGGAATCGGTGCTGACCGGCAGATCCCACACCCAGCACTCTGGGATGGTCCCTGCCCTGCTGTGGGATCCCAGCTCCCTGCTGGCCACCCCACAGCCAGCCCTGAGCTGCTCCCAGCTTTTTGGGATCAATCCCAAGCTTTCCCCTCTTACCAGTAGCTTCTTCTGAAGGGAGCAGCCACTTTCTGCACCGTCCCGAGGAAGGTGGAGATGTCAGCCACCAGAATTCCTTTGCTTTCCAGCATCTCCCTGCAGCTGCTGCTGGGATTTTCTGCAAGGGGAGGAGCAGCAGCTCCGTCAATTCCAACAGAGGAGGCTGTTGCTAAACCTGTGGGAAATATCCCTACACCCCACCGTGGCTGCTCTGCTGCTCTGCCAGCACCCTCAGCCACCCACGGCTCCAAAAACCGCCACAAAACCCCAAATTCCCTTTCAGCACCCACACCTGCAAGAAGCCATTCCCACAGCAGCAGAACAGGGGATTTTTATCCCTCCCACCCCTCTCCAGGCCCTTTCAGAGGGCTGGGCTGCCTCACCTGTGAGGAACACGGCGAAGCGGGCGCGGATGTGCTGCGCCTGCAGCCCCAGCAGGCACTGGGCGCGCCGGGGCTCGGCCGCTGAGTCGCAGCCGTGGAAGGGCAGCAGCTCCAGCAGCTCTGCCCCCTGGCACCACCTCAGCAGCTGCTGCTTCCTCCGGGCACTGCCATCGACCCTGCTGAGAGAGGGGCACGGGCACGGCTCAGGGACTGAGCAGGCAGGGTGGGATTCGCCTTTCCAGGAGGATTTTCCAGCCCTACGGGTGATTTCTGGATCCAAAGTGGAAAAGTTCCCCCCTGCCCCAGGGCTGCCTGTGCTGGTTTGGCCTGGGGTTGGTTCATTTTCGTCTCAGGGGCTGCTCTGGGGGTTGTGCTGGAAGCTGTGGTGGGTCAGGGGGGTTTTGCTGCTGCTGGAGCAGGGTTTGGAAAGCCGAGGCTGCTCTCACTCACCCACAGGCCTGGGGGCACAAGGGCAGGACAGGTGGGTGCCACCGTGAGTGCCACTGTCCCAGGGGCGTTCCAGAGCCTGGAACCAGGCTCAGGATATAAAACTGGGAGGAGAAGGAAGAGGGGATGTGGGAGAGGTGGTGATGATGGAGCCTGGCTCTCCTGGGGCTGAATTCCTTGGTTTTCCCAGCTTTCCCTTTCCCTGCTGAACTGGCTTCATCCCAACCCAGGAGTTTCCTCACTTCACCCATCCATGGATGAACCCAGGCCAGAGCAGCTCCATCTTCAGCCATTCCTGGTGGGACCTGGAGTGGAAATTCCTTCTCTGCACCCCCATCCCTCCCCAGATCCCAGCTGTGACTGATGGGGCAGGGAAAGGAGCAGAGGGGGCAGAGCCCAGGAAGGTGCCCTGACCCCAGGGGGGTGCCAGGAGCTGGGATGGGCTGGGGAAAGGGAGGGAGGGAGGTTTGCTGGGGGAGATTTGGGGATGTGAATGTGCTGTGGGAGATTTGGGGATGTGCTGGGGGAGTTTCGGGGATGTGCTGTGGGAGATTTGGGGATGTGCTGTGGGAGTTTTGGGGATGTGAATGTGCTGTGGGAGTTTCGGGGATGTGCTGTGGGAGATTTGGGGATGTGAATGTGCTGTGGGAGTTTTGGGGATGTGCTGTGGGAGATTTGGGGATGTGCTGTGGCAGTTTTGGGGACGTGCTGTGGGAGTTTTGGGGATGTGCTGTGGGAGATTTGGGGATGTGCTGTGGGAGTTTTGGGGATGTGCTGTGGCAGTTTCGGGGATGTGCTGTGGGAGTTTCGGGGATGTGCTGTGGGAGATTTGGGGATGTGCTGTGGGAGATTTGGGGATGTGCTGTGGGAGTTTCGGGGATGTGCTGTGGGAGATTTGGGGATGTGTTGTGGCAGTTTTGGGGATGTGCTGTGGGAGTTTCGGGGATGTGCTGTGGGAGATTTGGGGATGTGCTGTGGCAGTTTCGGGGATGTGCAGCCCCTCAAGGGACTCTGTGCCTCCCTGCAGCACCCCCTGAGGGCGCCTCTGCCAGGGAGGAGCCTTATGGAAGCCCAGCAGGGAGCCAGGAGAGCAGCCAGAGCTCTGCCTCCTCCAGGATCACATCCAGGAGAACGTTCCAGGCCATCTGACGCTCTCCAGGCCCCAGGCCCTGCTGCTCCACCCCAGAAATCCCCATTTTCCAGGCAGAGCCGTTACCTGAGGTCTCCTCTGAGCTGCTTGCTCTCCCTGTGGTGCAGGAGCCACCTCCACCTCCCGCTCCTGTTGAGCTTCTCCAGCAGCTTCACCACCTCCTTCAGCTGGCCTGAGGGGACACCAGAGCTCAGCGTGGCCGGGATAAAGGGGGGCCTGGGGGTCTCTGGGCCCAGCCCTGCTCCACTGGGGCCACCTGGGGCTGCTCAGGGCTTTGTCCAGGGGAGCTGTGAGTCCCTGCAAGGATGGAGACCCAAACTGCACAGGAGGGGAACTGGGATCATGCCCTGGGGTGAATTTTTCCCTGATATCCTGAAGGACACGTGCAGCTTGTCCCTGTCACCTCACAGAGCCTCTCCCAGAGGAGGTGGCTCTGTTTCCTCTGCCCCTTCCCACTACGGAGCTGAAGGCAGCAGCAAATTCTCCTCCTTTTCCCACTGGATACTGGGAAGGAATTCCTGCCTGGGCAGGGATTCCCAGAGCAGCTGGGGCTGCCCCTGATCCCTGCAATGCCCAAGGCCAGGCTGGAGCAGCCTGGGACAGTGGGAGTGTCCCTGTCACGGAATTGGATGATCCTTAAGGTCTCTTCCAACCTAAAGCATTCCATGAGTGTCCAGACCAAACAAACACCCTGGGACAGCCAGGGACCTGTCCTGGGACCAGAAACCCACGGGACAGCCCTGGCCTGGCCTGGGATGTCCTGGGGACCCTGAGCTGGGCACTCCATCCCAGAGAGAGGGAGGAGTCAGAGGGAGGGCGGGAATCCCCCCTGGAGCCAGAGACAAGGGGAAGGTTTGGGATGTGTCCGTGGGACTCACCCAGGGTCACCCTTTCCAGCAGCTCCTCGTCGGACACCACGAACCCTCCGGCCTGGAAGAGCTCCTGGAATGTGTCCCCTGTCACCTCCTCGGGCTCGTCCACGCCGGCAAACACCACGCTGGGACAGCGCTTCAGCTCCAGCAGGCACGGCACCTGCTCCAGGGACGGGGATTTGGGAACAGGCCCAGCCCAGGGAGCCTGGAGAACCCAGTGCAGCCCAGCCCAGCCCAGCCCAGCTCAGGGAGCCCATCCCATCCCATCCCATCCCATTCCAACCCATCCCATCCCATCCCATCCCATCCCATCCCATCCCATCCCATGGATCCCATCCCATCCCATCCCATCCCATCCCAACCCATCCCATCCCATCCCAACCCATCCCATCCCATCCCATCCCATCCCATCCCATGGATCCCATCCCATCCCATCCCATCCCATCCCATCCCAACCCATCCCATCCCATCCCATCCCATCCCATTCCAACCCATCCCATCCCAACCCATCCCATCCCATCCCATCCCATCCCATTCCAACCCATCCCATCCCATCCCATCCCATCCCATCCCAACCCATCCCATCCCATCCCATCCCATCCCATCCCATCCCATCCCATCCCATGGATCCCATCCCATCCCATCCCATCCCATCCCATCCCATCCCATCCCATGGATCCCATCCCATCCCATCCCATCCCATCCCATCCCATCCCATCCCATCCCATCCCATCCCATGGATCCCATCCCATCCCATGGATCCCATCCCATCCCATCCCAACCCATCCCATCCCATCCCATCCCATCCCATCCCATCCCACCATTCCTGTCCCCACACCCCAACCCAGCTGGATGCAGATCAAACATTCCCTGAGCCAGGGTGAGGCTGGACCAGGGAAGCCCAGCTCCACTGCCCTGAGCTGGGCTGCTCCCAGTTTTCACTGGATGCTGGGATGGAATCCAGTGCTGAGGAGGGGCAGGGCTCCAGGAGGGGCAGAGCCCCAGGAGGGGCAGGGCCCCAGGCGGGGCAGGGCTCCAGGAGGGGCAGGGCTCCAGGAGGGGCAGAGCCCCAGGAGGGGCAGAGCCCCAGGAGGGGCAGAGCCCCAGGCGGGGCAGGGCCCCAGGCGGGGCAGGGCCCCAGGCGGGGCAGGGCCCCAGGAGGGGCAGGGCTCCAGGAGGGGCAGGGCTCCAGGAGGGGCAGGGCTCCAGGAGGGGCAGAGCTCCAGGCGGGGCAGGGCCCCAGGCGGGGCAGGGCTCCAGGAGGGGCAGGGCCCCAGGCGGGGCAGGGCCCCAGGAGGGGCAGGGCTCCAGGAGGGGCAGGGCTCCAGGCGGGGCAGGGCTCCAGGCAGGGCAGGGCCCCAGGAGGGGCAGGGCTCCAGGAGGGGCAGGGCCCCAGGAGGGGCAGGGCCCCAGGCGGGGCAGGGCTCCAGGCGGGGCAGGGCCCCAGGCGGGGCAGGGCTCCAGGAGGGGCAGGGCCCCAGGCGGGGCAGGGCCCCAGGAGGGGCAGGGCCCCAGGAGGGGCAGGGCTCCAGGCGGGGCAGGGCCCCAGGAGGGGCAGGGCCCCAGGAGGGGCAGGGCCCCAGGCGGGGCAGGGCCCCAGGAGGGGCAGGGCCCCAGGAGGGGCAGAGCTCCAGGAGGGGCAGGGCCCCAGGAGGGGCAGGGCCCCAGGAGGGGCAGGGCTCCAGGAGGGGCAGGGCCCCAGGAGGGGCAGGGCCCCAGGAGGGGCAGGGCTCCAGGCTCACCGTGTGGATGTGCGAGGCGATGTCCTGGTTCCTGACGATGACCAGCAGCCGCTCGCCGTGCCCGCGCCGGGCGCTGCAGAAGCTCAGGGGCTCCGTGCCCACAAAGCCCTGGGCCTCCAGCAGGGCCTGCAACACACACAGGGCAGCTCGGATGGGGAGCGTTCCCCTGGGGACACGGGGCAATGGGAGCCCCCAGCCCTGCAGGGATGGGGCACTCGGGGGCCTTGGCAGTGCTGGGGGGTGGTGGGACTTCAAATTAACCAGAGATTTAGGTGCGATACTGGGAAGGAATTCCTGCCTGGGCTGGCATTGCCAGAGCAGCTGGGGCTGCCCCTGGTCCCTGCAATGGCCAAGGACAGGCAGAGCACCCCGGGACAGTGGGAGGTGTCCCTGCCATGGGGTTGGAACTGGATGATCTTTAAGGTCCCTCCCACCCAAAGCATTCCATGATTCTGCAGTGACTCAATCCCAAGGCTCCTGTGCCTGTGATTCCAACTCCTGGCACTGGGAGCCAAGGTGGCTCCTGGCTCCCAAACCATCCCTGTCAGGCTGCCCAGGCTTCCCTGCTCCTGCCACCCTCAGCTCTGCCCTGGAGCTGTCCATCCCGATCCATCCCCATCCATCCTGATCCATCCCAGCCATCCTGATCCATCCCAATCCATTCCATTCATCCCCATCCATCCTGATCCATTCCAGTCCATCCCAACCCGCCCCAATCCACCTTGATCCATTCTGATCCATCTCCATCCATCCCAGTCCATCCCCATCCATCCTGATTGATTCCAATCCATCCCAACCCACCCCAATCCATCCCCATCCATCTTGATCCATCTCCATCCATCCTGATCCACCCCAATCCATCTCCATCCATTCATCCATCCCCATCCATCCTGATCCATTCCATCCATCCCCATCCACCCCAATCCATCCTGATCCACCCCAATCCATCCTGATCCATCACCATCCATCCTGATCCATTCCCATCCATCCTGATCCATCTCAATCCATCCCACTCCAACCCATCCATCCCAACCCACCTGATCCATCCCCATCCACCCTGATCCATCCCAATCCATTCCATCCATCCCAATCCATCCAGATCCATCACCATCCACCCCAGTCCATCCCGATCCACCCCAATCCCTCCTCATTCATCCCAATCCATCCAGATCCATCCCCATCTACCCCAACCCATCCGCATCCATCCCAATCCATTCAATTCATCCCAATCCACCCAGATCCATCACCATCCTCCCCACTGCACCCCCATCCATCCCCTGCACCCCCAGCCCGCTCCCGGAGCAGCTCCCACCTTGGCCCTGGTGAAGAAGGGCTCCTGGCCGGTCTCCAGCAGGTAGAACATGCCGGGCTGCCGGCCGGCGGCCACGCGGCGCAGGTGGCAGCGCAGGGCCCCGCACAGCTCCGCCACCATTGCCCGCAGCTCCGCCGGCCCGCGGGGCCGGGCCGGCCCCGGCCGGGCGCCCCCGGGCTCCCCCTGCCCCGGGGCGGCGCTCCCGGCCAGCAGCAGCCTCTGGAACTCGGAGAACTCGCGCAGGACGCCGGCCACGTCCCCGGCCCCGTCCCCGCGGGGCTCCGGCTCCGGGCCGCGCCGGTGCCGCAGCCGGGCCAGGCGCAGCGCGGCCCCGCGCTCCCGGCTCCGCGCCCGGGCCCTCCTGGCGGCCCCAGGGTCCCTGCGGGAGCGCGGCCGCCCGTCCGAGGGCGGGATCGTCACCCGCAGGGGGCTCCTGCTGCGCGGGGACAGCGGCGCGCGGGGAGGGAAGGCCGTCGGGAAGAGGCTCCTGGAGGTAGAAAAGGGCGGTTTGCCGTTCCTTAGGATTTCCCTTAGCTTATAGTGGAAGCGGAGGCACTCCATGTCCAAGGTGTGCTGGGTGATTTCCTGCAGGCCCCGCCACGTCCCCAGCAGGGACCGGGCCAGGTGGGACTCGCGGGCGCGGCGGCTGCGCCTCCGGGGCAGCTGGAAATGTGCCACCCTCTCCTGGCGCTGCCTGGTCACCACGAGGCCCCCGGAATCCCTGGGAATGCCCCAGTGCCAGCGCTCCCCGGGCTCCTCCGCCTGCTCGGAGCTCCTGGAGGAGCTGTCCCAGGTAGTCCTCGCTCCTGCAGCATCCACGGGTCTCACGATGCAGGAGCTCCTGCTTGGAAGAGGGGAGCGAGAATTCCCCTCCAAATATTCCTGGTCTGAGTCACCAAAGGAATTCTCCAATGGATCCTCGAAGGCCAAGCCCTCGTGGGTGTCTTGGCTTGGCAGCTGCTCTTCCCCTGGGAGCACATCCAAAATATCCTCGGCGTCACTGAACTCTGGGGGTTCTCCAAAGGGATCCCTGGGCTCGTCCCACGGGATGGGAGAAGCGGGAATTTCCCCCTGTCCCACCTCAGTGCCAGCACAGTCGGGATCAGGGAACCCCTGGGATCCCTCGGGGTGGTGCTCACACTCATCCCAGGGCTGGCACAGGGGACACTCCCGGGCTGGGAAAGGGGCAGGGCTGGCAACGCTGCCCCCTTCCAGCTCCTCGGGCACGAAGGGCTCCTCCTCCCCGGGGCTCCCTCCGGCATCCCCTGCCGGGCTCCGGGGGCCACCAGGGCTGCCACAGCTCCTGGGGCTGCCACGGCTCCTGGGGCTGCCACAACTTCTGGGGCTCCCAGGGCTGCCACAGCTCCTGGGGCTGCCAGGGCTCCTGGGGCTGCCACAACTTCTGGGGCTCCCAGGGCTCCTGGGGCTGACACAGCTCCTGGGGCTACCAAAGCTGCCGGGGCTACCATGGCCTCTGGGGCTACCAGGGCTACGACAGCTTCTGGGGCTGCCACCGCTCATGGGGCTCCCAATGCTCCTGGGGCTACCATGGTTCCTGGGGCTACCAGGGCTGCCACAGCTCCCGGGGCTCCCACAGCTCCTGGGGCTACTATGGCTTCTGGGGATACCGTAGCTCCTGGGGCTGCCATGGTTCCCAAGGCTGCCACAGCTCCTGGGGCTCCTCCTGGGGCTGCTCCCGGGGCTGCCATGGATGCTGGGGCTGCTCCTGGGGCTGCCATAGTTCCTGGGACTCCCATGGCTCCTGGGGCTTCCATGGCTGCCGTGTCTCCCAGCCCACCGTGCACTGTCTGGAGTGGGAGGGAGCATCCCAGGCAGCGCCTCAGGCAGGGGTGAGCCCGGCTCCGGATCATCCCATGGGTCACAGGGAGAAGGAGGAGCAGATCCTGGTTCTGCTGACGCTGCCACAGGTGAGCAGGGAGCTGGGGACTCCAGCAGCTCTTGGGAACAGCTGGGATGGAAGGAGCCGTGCAGGCTCCAGGCAGCCACGCTCACCTGCACGGCTCCTCCCTCCCGGCCCGGCTTCCAGAGGCGGCACAGCACCGACTCCCGCCGGCTCGGCACCGCGGGAACGCCGGCGGCAGGAGCAGCGGGAGCTGAGTCCCCCTGGATGTTTGGGAAGCTCTGCTGCTGCCTGGGGAGCTCCTGAATGGCTGAGACGCCCTCCCTGATGGAGGAGGAGGGCTCTGGTTCCAGCAGGTGATGGTGGGGAGGGATCTCCTCCATCTCCGTGTTCGTGGTGTCGTTCCCAGGGGAATTCTCCGTGCCAGGGAACACATCCCCGCTCTCCTCAGCTCTGCACTCATCTCCTATGTCTGTGCACCCAAAGGGGGAGTCCCGGCCATCTCCCGCTCCCACGGGATCATCCAGCTCATCCATGCCATTGCCAGAGGGGCTCCCCAGCTGTTCCTCCTCCAAAACCCCGTTCCCGCCCTGGTTTGACTCCTCAGCACCCAGGGAATCGGGGCTGGGATCGGGGTCACCCCCGCCCCGCGGTCCGAGGTCGCTCTGGGACGGTGACTGGAGGCTCCCCACGGGCTGATCCTCTGGGGCACCCCACGGATCCATGGACGCACTGGGAGAGGCCGGGCACACGGAGCTGGTGTCGGGGGACAGGGCCAGGCTCACTCCGGGCCTGCAGGGGGATCCCGGGCTCCGGGCCGGCTCCCAGGGCTCCCCAGAGGGCGCCGGATCCCGGTCTGAGCGCTCGGAGCCGTTCCCAGGCGTGGCTCCGGCAGGCCCCGGGCTGTCCGTGACGCTGTCGGGCTGTGCCCCACGCACGGGGCTGGGCTCGGGGGGCACTGCCAGCTCCCTGCTGCTCTCGCTGGGCGGTGACCCCACCTCGGCCACTCCAGCCCCGTCTGGCTCCGACCCCGGCGTGCCCGGAGCGCCCCAAGGATCCGGGAGCTGCTCCTGGTTTGGTGGCACCTCCTCAGGAAATCCTGCAGGGACAGCCCCGGCCCCACCTGAGGGCGCTGGGGAGGATCTGCCGGGGCAGGGGGGTGCCAGGGAGGTGGGGCTGGGCACGGGGTCCTGCTCAGGAACACCAAACTGCTCCGGAGACGCCGAATTCCCTGGATTGTGCTCACATTCCATCTCGGCATCGCTGCTCTCCGACAGCACCAAACCCACGGGGTCCGTGAAGGAGCCTTCATCCTCCAACTCCTCATTCTCCTTCATCTCCTCCTCCTCCTCCTTCCTCTCCTCCTTTTCTGAGTGCTCCGAGGGCTCCTGGCATTCCTCCCCTTCCTCAGGGGCTCCCCCGGGCTCTGCACTTCCAGGAGCTGCCTCCAAGGGCAGGGAATCACGGGCAGGCTGCGGATCGGCGCCATCCCCACCTTCCAGGGAAGGCCCGGAGCCTCCCGCTCCCTCCTCATCCTCGGGAGGGCCGGGGCCACTCCCCGGGGCTGCCTCCTGCTGCTTCTCCTGCTGCTTCTCCTGCTCCCCGTTCTCCTGAGGGGCACTGGGGGGCTCTGTCCACGGAGCTGTGCTGGAGTTCGGGGTTTGGCTCCCGGGGTTTTCCGTGCCCGGAGCATCCGGGGATCTGCTGGGACAGCCGAGCTCCTCGGGAGGGCTGGGGGAGATCCTGGCACCCGGCAGCTCCTCCTTGGCTGGCTCCTCCTGGAACACAAGCCACAGGGTAACAAGAAATAAACATTCCTCACAGGAAAAAAAAAAACCACTGGAATATTTTTTCCTTCATGCAAAACAGTTCCAGCCCTATGGAAGCTGCTCCCCTGTTCAAATTTCAAAGTTCGAGAATTGAGGCCTGGAAATACCTCAGCAGATCCCCACATTTAATGTTTGCCCCAAGAACCTCCACTCCTGACCACGTGCAGGCTGGAGAAAGTGTAAAAATGAATTTCAAGCTTTATCCAGAATGGAATTTTCATGGGTCTCACCGGAGGGATGAGGGAAGTGATGCAAAGCTCTGCACTGGCACCTGCGTGGGGGAAAAACCCCTGAGCCAACAAATCCCAGCTTTCCAAATCCACGCGGGAATGGCTGTGCTGGATCTGGAATTCTGCTCTGGGATGCTGGGGCTGCCCTGATCCCTCAGCTGAGGACACAAACTCGGAATTTAAATCAGGAACAGGTGCTGAGCTCGACACTTTAATTACTTTAATCTGGGATTCCTCCCCTTTGGAGGGCACCCCTGCTTCCCTGGGTACCCCACAAGCACAGCTGCTCCACTCCTCTGGAAAATCCTAATCCTCTAAGAGGAAAATCCTGCTCCTTGAAGAGGAAACTTCTGCTCCTCTAGGAAGAAATTGCTGCTCTTAAAGAGGAAACTCCTGCTCTTTTAAGAGATGGAAATCCTCCTCCCCTAAGAAGAAAATCCTTCTCACCGAAGAGGAAAATTCTGCTTCCCTAAGAGGAAACTCCTGCTCTTCTAAGAGGAAAAGCCCACTCCTTTAAGGGGAAAATCCTGCTCATCTAAGAGGAAACTCCTGCTCTTTTAAGAGATGGAAATCCTCCTTCCCTGAGAGGAAAATCCTTCTCACCTAAGAGGAAAATTCTCCTTCAAAAGAGGAAACTCCTGCTCCTTTAAGGGGAAAATCCTGCTCCTCTAAAAGGAATATCTTGCTATTTTGGGAGGAAAATCCTGTTCTTTTTAAAGAGGAAATTCTGCTCCTTTAAGGAAAAAATCCTGCTCTTCTGAGAGGAAAATCCTGCTCCTCTAAAAGGAACATCCGGTCTTTTAGGAGGAATATCCTGTTCTTTTAGGAGAAGAATCCTGCTCTTTCAGGAGAAACATTCTGTTCTTTTAGGAGGAAAATCCTGCTCTTCTAAAGAGGAAAATCTGCTCCTCTAAGAGGAAAATCCTGCTCTTTTAGGAAGAACATTCTGTTCTTTTAAAGAGGAAATTCTGCTCCTTTAAGAGGAAAATCCTGCTCTTCTAAGAGCAAAATCCTGCTACTCTAAGAGGAATATCCTGCTCTTTTAAAGAGGAAATTCTGCTCCTTTAAAGGGAAAATCCTGCTCTTCTAAGAGGAACATCCTGCTCTTTTAAGAGGAAACTCCTGCTCTTTAAAAGAGGACATTCTGCTCCTTTAAGAGGAAACTCCTGCTCCTCTAAAAGGAACATCCTGTTCTTTTAGGAGGAAACTCCTGCTCCTCTAAAAGGAACATCTTGCTCTTTTAGGTGGAATACCCTG
This sequence comes from Melozone crissalis, assembly GCF_028551555.1. Lineage (NCBI taxonomy): Eukaryota > Metazoa > Chordata > Aves > Passeriformes > Passerellidae > Melozone > Melozone crissalis. The sequence continues at coordinate 34,388 of NW_026535943.1, read as the reverse complement.
TTCTTTTAGGAGGAAAATCCTGCTCTTTTAAGAGGAAACTCCTGCTCTTCAGGAGGAAAATCTGCTCCTCTAAGAGGAACATCCTGCTCTTTTAAAGAGGAAATTCTGCTCCTTTAATAGGAAACTCCTGCTCTTCCAAGAGGCAAATCCTGTTCTTTTAGGATGAAAATCCTGCTCTTTTAAAGAGGAAATTCTGCTCCTTTAAGGAGAAAATCCTGCTCTTCTAAAAGGAACATCCTGCTCCTTTAAGAGGAAACTCCTGCTCCTCTAAGAGGAACATCCTGTTCTTTCAGGAGGAAAATCCTGCTCCTCTAAAAGGAACATCTTGCTCTTCTAAGAGGAAACTCCTGCTCTTTTAAAGAGGAAATTCTGCTCCTTTAAGAGGAAAATCCTGCTTTTCTAAGAGAAAACTCCTGCTCCTCTAAAAGGAACATCCTGACTTTTAGGAAGAGAATCCTGCTGTTTTAGGAGAAACATTCTGTTCTTTTAGGAGGAAAATTCTGCTCTTTTAAAGAGGAAATTCTGCTCCTTTAAGAGGAAAATTCTGCTCTTTTGAAGAGGAAACTCTGCTCCTTTAAAGGGAAAATCCTGCTCTTCTAAGAGGAACATCCTGCTCTTTTAAGAGGAAACTCCTGCTCTTCCAAGAGGCAAATCCTGTTCTTTTAGGATGAAAATCCTGCTCTTTTAAAGAGGAAATTCTGCTCCTTTAAGGAGAAAATCCTGCTCTTCTAAAAGGACAATCCTGCTGTTAACATCTTCCAAGAGGAAACTCCTGCTCTTTTAAGAGCCAACACTCCCTGGAGCCCGCAGGCCGCACTCACCGCGCTGGTGACACTCGCGGTGACACCGGAGACATCCCGCGTGCCCTCCCCGGGCTCCACACCCAGCGTTTCCCCGGAATGCTCCTCCTGCAGGGAAAGGCTCTCGGGGCAGCTGGTGGAGGAAGGCTCCTGCTCCTCCTCCTCCTCGTCCCCGCAGGGCAGCTCCCCCGAGGAGGAGGACACGGTGCTGTCCACGGCTCCGGCCGCGTCCGGCCGCGAGCCCGCGGGGCTGCGCTGGGGCTGGGGGGCGCCCTGGCAAGGGGGGCTGGGGTCCAGGGAGCTGCTGGGGGTCTGGTCGGGGTCCCAGCCCGAGTCTGCGGGGCACGTCTCGAAGCCAAAGCAGTCCTGGCTGTCGTCGCTGAGCTCCAGGAAGCCGCCGGAGCTGCTGATGGAGACGAATTTGCTGGGGTTGCTGTGCTCCACCACCTTCCTGGAGCTGCTCAGGAGCTTGCTGGGCTTCCTGTAGAACAGGGCCACCCACATGTGCAGGATCAGCTTCATCCCCTCCACGTCGTCGGGGAGATCGGGATCCCAGGGCCTGGCGAGGGAAGCAGAGAGAGTCTGAACCATCCTCATCCTCCTCGGTTCTGCTCTGCTCCAGGGGATTCATCCACGGAGCTCATCCCTGGAGCTCAGCCCTGGGAATGCATCCCTGAGAATCCATCCCTGAGATTTCATCCCTGAGAATCCATCCCTGAAATTCATCCCTAAAATTCATCCCTGGAGTTCATCCCTGAAATTCATCCCTGGAGTTCATCCTTGGGAATCCATCCCTGAGAATTCATCCCTGAGAATCCATCCCTGAGAATTCATCCCTGAAATTCATCCCTGGAGTTCATCCTTGGGAATCCATCCCTGAGAATTCATCCCTGAGATTTCATCCCTGAAATTCATCCCTGGAGTTCATCCTTGGGAATTTATCCCTGAGAATCCATCCCTGAAATTTATCCCTAAAATTCATCCCTGAAGTTCATCCCTGGGAATTCATCCCTGAAATTTATCCCTGGAAATCCATCCCTGAGAATTCATCCCTAAAATTAATTTCTGGAGTTTATCCCTGAAATTTATCCCTGGAGTTCATCCTTGGGAATCCATCCCTGAGAATCCATCCCTGAGAATCCATCCCTGAGAATTCATCCCTGGAGTTCATCCTGGGAAATTCATCCCTGAAATTCATCCCTAAAATTCATTCCTGGAGTTCATCCCTGAGAATTCATCCCTGGGAATTCATCCCTGGGAATTCATCCCTGAAATTTATCCCTGGGAATTCATCCCTAAAATTCATCCCTGGAGTTCATCCCTGAGAATCCATCCCTGAAAGTCAGCCCTGGGAACTCATCCCTGAGAATTCACCCCTAAAATTCATTCTTGGAGTTCATCCCTGAAATTCATCCCTGGAGTTCATCCCTCAAATTCATCCCTGAAATTCATCCCTAAAATTCATCCCTGACAATTCATCCCTGGAGTTCATCCCTGAGAATCCATCCCTGAAAATTCATCCCTAAAATTCATTCCTGGAGTTTATCCCTGAAATTTATCCCTGGAGTTCATCCTTGGGAATCCATCCCTGAGAGTCCATCCCTGAAAATTCATCCCAGACAATTCATCCCTGGAGTTCATCCTTGGGAATCCATCCCTGAGAATTCATCCCTGAGATTTCATCCCTGAAATTCATCCCTGGAGTTCATCCCTGGGAATTCATCCCTGAAATTTATCCCTGGAAATCCATCCCTGAGAATTCATCCCTAAAATTAATTTCTGGAGTTTATCCCTGAAATTTATCCCTGGAGTTCATCCTTGGGAATCCATCCCTGAGAATCCATCCCTGAGAATCCATCCCTGAGAATTCATCCCTGGAGTTCATCCTGGGAAATTCATCCCTGAAATTCATCCCTAAAATTCATTCCTGGAGTTCATCCCTGAGAATTCATCCCTGGGAATTCATCCCTGAGAATTCATCCCTGGGAATTCATCCCTGAAATTTATCCCTGGGAATTCATCCCTAAAATTCATCCCTGGAGTTCATCCCTGAGAATCCATCCCTGAAAGTCAGCCCTGGGAACTCATCCCTGAGAATTCACCCCTAAAATTCATTCTTGGAGTTCATCCCTGAAATTCATCCCTGGAGTTCATCCCTCAAATTCATCCCTGAAATTCATCCCTAAAATTCATCCCTGACAATTCATCCCTGGAGTTCATCCCTGAGAATCCATCCCTGAAAATTCATCCCTAAAATTCATTCCTGGAGTTTATCCCTGAAATTTATCCCTGGAGTTCATCCTTGGGAATCCATCCCTGAGAGTCCATCCCTGAAAATTCATCCCTGACAATTCATCCCTAAAATTCATTCCTGGAGTTCGTCCTTGGGAATTCATCCCTGAGGATCCATCCCTAAAATTCATCCCGAAAATTCATCCGTGGAGTTCATCCCTGGGAATCCATCCCTGGGAATCCATCCCTAAAATTCATCCCTGAAATTCATCCATGGAGTCCATCCCTGAAATTCACCCCTGGAGTTCATCCCTGGGAATCCATCCCTCGAATTCATCCCTGGAGTTCACCCTGAGAATCTGTCCCTGAGATTTCATCCCTGAAATTCATCCCTAAAATTAATTCCTGGAGTTCACCCCTGGGAACTCATCCCTGAAATTCATCCCTAAAATCCATCCCGGAAATTCACCCCTGGAGTCCATCCCTGGCTCCCTGCAGGGCTCACCCCAAGGCAGGGGGGCACACACTGCTTGAAGCAGATTCCAGCTTTTTGTAGGAAAAAATAAAAAGAGAGGAAATCTGAGCTCCAAAGGAGGGATGGGCTCGTGGCTTTAGGGACGGATTCCGGCTGCAGAGCCACGGGAATTGCAGAATCCCAGAATGGTTTGGGTGGGAAGGGACCTCAAAGCCCACCCAGTGCCACCCCATCCATGGCAGGGACAGCTCCCCCTGTCCCAGGCTGCTCCAGCCCCAGTGCCCAACCTTGGCCATTGCAGGGGTCAGGGGCAGCCCCAGCTGCTCTGGGAATCCCTTCCCAAAATCCCACCCCAGGCTCCCTCTCCAGGGAATTCCCTCCATTCCCAGCTCTCCCAGCCTGCCATTGGATCCATCCCCACCCCGACTCCTCTCCAGGAAGGAATTTTGGGATCTGGGGGCTTCACTGGGAACCTCAGCACTCCAGGAAGGGTCTCCCTTCCCTTTGCCATCCCCAGCTTCCATAAAAATCCCTGGGGATGGATTCTGAGTGTCCCAAATCCCAGAATGGTTTGGGTGGGAAGGGCCCTTCAAGCCCATCCCATTCCAGTCCCACCATCCCAGGCTGCTCCAGCCTGGCCTTGGGCACTGCAGGGATCAGGGGCAGCCCCAGCTGCTCTGGCAATGCCAGCCCAGGCAGGAATTGCTCATTGCCAAGATGCCACCCATGGCTGCCCTCTGGCAGTGGGAGCCATTCCCTGGGTGCTGTCCCTGCAGGCCTTGTCCCCAGTCCCTCTGCAGCTCTGCTGGAGCCCCTGCAGGCCCTGCCATGTGCTGGGAGCTCTCCCTGGATCCCTCCCTGCTCCAGGGGAACATTCCCAGCTCTGCCTGGATCCCTCCCTGCTCCAGGGAACATTCCCAGCTCTGCCTGGATCCCTCCCTGCTCCAGGGAACATTCCCAGCTCTGCCTGGATCCCTCCCTGCTCCAGGGAACATTCCCAGCTCTCCCTGGATCCCTCCCTGCTCCAGGGGAACATTCCCAGCTCTCCCTGGATCCCTCCCTGCTCCAGGGAACATTCCCAGCTCTCCCAGCCTGGCTCCAGCCCTGCAGCAGCTCCATGGGTTCCTCTGGGTTCTCTCCAGGTGCTGCTGCTGTGTCCCCAGGGCTGGGGCTGCTCTGCAGATGGGGTCCCACCTGAGAGGGCCAGAATTCCCCAATTCCCCCTTTTCCTGCTGCCCACACCATGGGATCACCCCAGGACAGGGAGGAATTCTGGGTCCAGCACACCAGGCTGGGTCACACCCACTTTCCCCCTCACCACCATCCCCAAACCCTCTTTCCCAAGAAAACCACGGCAACACAGGGAACAAACCCCTCAAATATGGCACACAGAGGGCTGAAAGCACAGAAACCCCATCCCCAAACTCCCCCACCCCATCCCCAAACTCCCCCACCCCATTCCCAAGCTGACTTACCCATGCAGGGCCCGGATGACAGTTTTCTCCAGGGAATCGTTGGTGTACCTGCTGTCCAGGTGGAACAGATATTCCTGCTCCCAGCGGCAGGTGACCTTCATGGAGCTCCCACAGAGGGTCACCGTGTGGCTCCTGGAGAACTCCTCCTTCCTCCTGGGACAGCTCTGGCCGCGGGCGGGCTCGGCGGCGCCGCTCTGCTGGTGCCGGAACGGCAGCACCTTCCCGACCAGGGGAGCGGCCGGAGAACTCCTGGGGTGATTCCCTTTGGGATCCGGGGGTGCTCTGGGGTCCTCGGGCATGGGGGAGGCGTAGGAGTGCTCGGCGGAGATGATGGAGTGCGAGTTCGGCTCGCAGGCCGGCGGGGCCGGCCGGGGAGGGAGCGCCTGGAACCCGGCGCTGCTCCTGCCGACAATCCCAGAGGGTTTCTCCCCGGGAGGAGAGGCCAGCGGGCCGGGATCTGCTGGCTCGGGGAGAGCCTGGCTCTGGCACACCCTGCTGCAGGCGGGCTTCCTGCCCTGCCTGTCTGCCCTGTGGTATTTGTGGTCGGAGGCCGCGCGCAGGGATTTGGGGTCGGGCGGGCTCTGCCGCTCCGAGGAATCCCCGCGTTCCGCCGGGGCCCCCCCGGAATCCTTGGGAATCAAGGCGGGAATGCAGGAGCCCAGGGCCAGGTCAGCCAGCAGGTTCAGGGCGTGGGAGTCGCTGCTGTCCCCTGGCAGGGCAAAGGCAGCGCTGGGAATCGCCATGGGATGGACATTCCCTGGGATTTCTGCTCCGGGCGCTTGGGATGCGGCTTCGCCGGGGAGCTCCGAGGGCTGCTCCTTCCGCTCTGGGGGGAACAGGGAAAAAAATCCATTTAAAAAGAGGAAAAAATCAATTTTAAAAGGGAAATGATCCATTTTTGGATTGGGTGTTTTGCACAGACAAATTGGCTTTTTTTGGGATTTTTTGGGGTTTTTCAGGAGCCATTCCATGGCAGAGATGCTGGATGCGCTCTGGGACGGAATGTTGGGTCATGGAATGCTGGAAGGGAATTTAAGGATGATCCCATTCCAATCCCATGGCTCATCTCATTATTGAGACACAAAATTGGGGTTTTTTACAGCCAAATTGGCTTTTTTGGGGATTTTTTTGGGTTTAGCAGGAGCCATGCCATGGAGAGATGCTGGATGCGGTCTGGGAGCTCCAAAGGCAATGAGGGAATGTTGGATCATGGAATGCTGGAAGGGAATTTAAGGATCATCCCATTCCAACCCCATGCTCATCTCATTATTGAGTGAGACACAAAACTGGGTTTTTTACAGCCAAATTGGCTGTTTTTGGGGTTTTTTTGGGTTTCTCAGGAGCCACCCATGGCAGAGATGCTGGAGGCACTCTGGGTGCTCCAAAGGAAATGGGGGAATGCTGGCTCATGGAATGCTGGAAGGGAATTGAAGGGTCATCCCATCCCAACCTCATGGCTTGTCCCATTATCGAGTGAGACACAAAACTGGGTTTTTTTTACAGCCAAACTCGGAGGATTTGGGGATATTTTTTTGGAATTTAGAAGGATTCATCCCATGGGAGAGATGTTGGATGCACTCTGGGATGGCTCCAAAGGAGGGAATGTTGGATCATGGAATGCTAGAAGGGAATTTAAGAATCATCCCATTTCAACCCCATGGCTCATCCCATTATCAAGTGAGACACAAAATTGGGGTTTTTTACAGCCAAACTGGCTTTTTTTGGGGATTTTTTTGGGTTTAGCAGGAGCCATCCCATGGAGAGATGCTGGATGCACCCTAAAGGCAACGAGCAATGTTGGATCATGGAATGTTGGATCATGGAATGCTGGAAGGGAATTTAAGGATCATCCTATTCCAACACTATGGCTCATCTCATTACTGAGTGAGACAAAAAATTGGGTTTTTTTACAGCCAAATTGGCTGTTTTTGGGGTTTTTTTGGGTTTCTCAGGAGCCACCCATGGCAGAGATGCTGGAGGCACTCTGGGTGCTCCAAAGGAAATGGGGGAATGCTGGCTCATGGAATGCTGGAAGGGAATTGAAGGGTCATCCCATCCCAACCTCATGGCTTGTCCCATTATCGAGTGAGACACAAAACTGGGTTTTTTTTACAGCCAAACTCAGAGGATTTGGGGATTTTTTTGGAATTTAGCAGGATTCATCCCATGGGAAAGATGTTGGATGCACTCTGGGATGGCTCCAAAGGAGGGAATGTTGGATCATGGAATGCTGGATCATGGAATATTGGAAGGGAATTTAAGGATCATCCCATTCCAATCCCATGGCTCATCTCATTATTGAGACACAAAATTAGAGGTTTTTTAACAGCCAAACTGGCTTTTTTGGGGATTTTTGGGATTTTTTTGGGGTTTGGCAGCCATCCCATGGGAGAGCCATCCCATGGGAGAGATGCTGGCTGCACCCTAAAAGGCAACAACCAATATTGGATCATGGAATATTGGATCATGGAATGCTGGAAGGGAATTTAAGGATCATCCCATTCCAGCCCCACTCTCCCAGTGGCCTTGGACACTCCCAGGGATCCAGGAGGATTCTCTGGGAATTCCACCCCAGAATTTCTCCCCAGTATTTGACATTTTCCCAGTTTCAATCCAAAGCCATTTGTTTCCTCCCTGCCACTGGACAGCTCATCTTTTAAAGGAATTTTTTTCCCAAGGGGATTTTTTCTCACCACTCCCTTCCTGCTGCTTCTCCTGAGGTTTTGCTGCTCTGTTTTCCACGTTTTTCTGCGTTTTGCTTTTCCCTGGCTTTGTGGTGCCGCTCTCAGTGCCAGGAACCTTCTTTGTGTCCAGGTTTTCCAGGGTTTTGGGCCTCTTTGCCTCCACGGCAGGACCATTGGGAGCTGAGCTTTCCTTCTCCTCCTCAGCACTTTCACACTGGGGTTTGTGGACAATTTCTGCAGCCAGGACCTCTGCACCTGGGACAGGGAGAAGGAGGGGTTGGTTTTAATTTGGGAATTAAAAATTCATTGGGCAGAGGGAGGGATGGGGGGGAAGGGGTTTTGGTGATTTTACTTCTCATGATCCTGATTTAATTGGGGATATAATGAATTTATTCTCAATCAAATCAGGATAATGAGAAGTAGGATCTGACCTGGAAGGACCCAATCTCAGGTGGGTTCCCTGGGATAATTCCTGAGATTGATTTGGATGCTCCAGGCAAAGCTCCTGGATGGTTCCCAGTGAACCCTGAGCATCCCAGCTGGATGGAAGGAGGAAACCAATCCCATTTTTCCATTGTTCCGTTTTCCCATTTGAGAAACCAGGTTTAGTTTGAGAAACCAGGCTTAGACTGAGAAACCAGATTTGGGTTAAGAAAGCAAGTTTCAAATAAGAAACCAGGATTTGGTTAAGAAACCACGTTCAGTCTGAGAAACCAGGATTTGGTTAAGGAACCAGGTTTAGTTTGAAAAATCAGGTTTAGGTTAAAAAACCAGGTTTGGGTTAAGAAATCAAGTTTAGTTTGAGAAACCACATTTAGCTTAAAAAAACAGGTTTAGTCTGAGAAACCAGGTTTGGGTCCAGAAACCAGGTTTAGTCTGAGAAACCAGGTTTAGTTTAAGAAACCAGGTTTAGCTTGAGAAACCAGGTTTGGATTCAGAAACCAGGTTTAGTGTGAGAAACCAGGTTTAGTTTAAGAAACCAGGTTTAGCTTGAGAAATCAGGTTTGGGTTAAGAAAGCAGGTTTTAAATAAGAAATCAGGATTTGGTTAAGAAACCACGTTCAGTTTGAGAAACCAAGTACTGGTTAAGGAACCAGGTTTAGTTTGAAAAATCAGGTTTGGGTTAAGAAACCAGGTTTGGGTTCAGAAATCAAGTTCAGTTTGAGAAACCAGGTCTGGGTTAAAAAAACAGGTTTAATTCAAGAAACCAAGTTTTCCCAGCACCCACCTCTTTTCCTTCCATGTGGCAACTGCAGGTTGGCCAATTTCAGCATGGGCTCCTTGGGATTTCCCGGGGATCCCGATTTTTTGGGACCAGGGGAAGCGCCGCTGGGTTTTTTCTTGGCTGCCTCCCTAGGAGGTGTCTGTGCCTCGGGGGCCGGAATGTTCTTCCCCAGGATCCTGCTGGATTTCCTCCTGAGCTCCCGGCCCCAGGGCTTGGTGGGAGAGGTGACGCTTTTAGGGGATCTCTCCGGGGCGGGAGTGGGAAGCTCTCTCTGATCCCGCGTGGCTCCCGCTGATCTGGTGCAAGGAGCAGCACCTGGGGGCTCCGAGGAAGAGGAGGAGGAGGAATTGCCAGGATCATCTCCCACGTTCCTGGCAGCCCCACGCAGGCACTGCAGGGCTGCCGAGATCCCCAGGGTGAAGCTGCCGGGGTCGGACAGGTAACGGCGCAGCTGGGCCAGGGACCGCTCCGAAAATTCCTGGGAAGGGCCGGCGTCCCCATCCTGGCACGGAGAGGGGACAGGGACACCGGGAATGTCCTGGGAGCTCTCCTGGAGCTCTGCATACTCCTGGAGGTGCTCCTGGAGGCGGGCGCTGCAGGAGGAGCCGGCGGCCTTGCGCAGGGCGTAGCGCAGCCCCGGCAGCACCGAGGCGATCCTGAGCGAGAGGGAGCTCCTGGGAGCGCCCTCCCTCCTGGGCCTGGCGTCCTGCTGCTCCCCTGCAAGGGAAATAACATGGATTTAATCCTGTTAGCAAAGATCCTGAGCGAGAGGGAGCTCCTGGAGCTGCCCTCCCTCCTGGGCCTGGCGTCCTGCTGCTCCACTGGGAGGGAAACAAAAGGGATTTAATCCAGGTAGAAAGGGAGGGGATTCACTGGATCATTGCCTGGGGCAGGGAAACACTGGGGGGAAGGGGGAGAAGGGAAAGGGAAGGGGGAAGAGGAAGGGGAAGGGAGAAAGGAAAGGGAGAAAAGGAAAAGGAAAAGGAAAAGGAAAAGGAAAAGGAGAAAGGAGAAAGGAAAGGGAGAAAGGAAAAGGAAAGGGGAGGGGAGGCAAAAGGAGGGGAGGGGAGGAGAGGAAAGGAAAAGGAAAGGGAAAAGGAAAAGGAGAAAGGGGAAAAGGGAAAAGGGAAAGGGAAGGAGAAGGAGAAGGAGAAGGAGAAGGAGAAGGAGAAGGAGAAGGAGAAGGGGAGGGGAGGGAAGGGAATGGGAAAAGGGAATAAAGGCAACATTGAAGCAAAAAGCTCCAAAAATCAGCAAGCAAAAAGCTCAGCCCTGGAGAAATGTCCAAATTCTTTGAATGGATCCCACCAAACATCCCAAACCTGCTCCACATGGATCCCACCAAACATCCCAAACCTGCTCCAGGTGGATCCCACCAAACATCCCAAACCTGCTCCACATGGATCCCACCAAACATCCCAAACCTGCTCCACATGGATCCCACCAAACATCCCAAACCTGCTCCAGGTGGATCCCACCAAACATCCCAAACCTGCTCCTGATGGATCCCACCAAACATCCCAAACCTGCTCCTGAGGGATCCCACCAAACATCCCAAACCTGCTCCAGGTGGATCCCACCAAACATCCCAAACCTGCTCCACATGGATCCCACCAAACATCCCAAACCTGCTCCTGAGGGATCCCACCAAACACCCCAAACCTGCTCCACATGGATCCCACCAAACATCCCAAACCTGCTCCTGAGGGATCCCACCAAACATCCCAAACCTGCTCCACATGGATCCCACCAAACATCCCAAACCTGCTCCTGAGGGATCCCACCAAACATCCCAAACCTGCTCCAGGTGGATCCCACCAAACATCCCAAACCTGCTCCAGGTGGATCCCACCAAACATCCCAAACCTGCTCCACATGGATCCCACCAAACATCCCAAACCTGCTCCACATGGATCCCACCAAACATCCCAAACCTGCTCCACGTGGATCCCACCAAACATCCCAAACCTGCTCCTGAGGGATCCCACCAAACATCCCAAACCTGCTCCTGAGGGATCCCACCAAACATCCCAAACCTGCTCCACATGGATCCCACCAAACATCCCAAACCTGCTCCACATGGATCCCACCAAACATCCCAAACCTGCTCCACGTGGATCCCACCAAACATCCCAAACCTGCTCCTGAGGGATCCCACCAAACACCCCAAACCTGCTCCACATGGATCCCACCAAACATCCCAAACCTGCTCCTGAGGGATCCCACCAAACATCCCAAACCTGCTCCACATGGATCCCACCAAACATCCCAAACCTGCTCCTGAGGGATCCCACCAAACATCCCAAACCTGCTCCAGGTGGATCCCACCAAACATCCCAAACCTGCTCCACATGGATCCCACCAAACATCCCAAACCTGCTCCAGGTGGATCCCACCAAACATCCCAAACCTGCTCCACATGGATCCCACCAAACATCCCAAACCTGCTCCAGGTGGATCCCACCAAACATCCCAAACCTGCTCCACATGGATCCCACCAAACATCCCAAACCTGCTCCTGATGGATCCCACCAAACATCCCAAACCTGCTCCTGAGGGATCCCACCAAACATCCCAAACCTGCTCCTGAGGAATCCCACCAAACATCCCAAACCTGCTCCAGGTGGATCCCACCAAACATCCCAAACCTGCTCCAGGTGGATCCCACCAAACATCCCAAACCTGCTCCTGAGGGATCCCACCAAACATCCCAAACCTGCTCCACATGGATCCCACCAAACATCCCAAACCTGCTCCAGGTGGATCCCACCAAACATCCCAAACCTGCTCCAGGTGGATCCCACCAAACATCCCAAACCTGCTCCACATGGATCCCACCAAACATCCCAAACCTGCTCCACATGGATCCCACCAAACATCCCAAACCTGCTCCAGGTGGATCCCACCAAACATCCCAAACCTGCTCCTGAGGGATCCCACCAAACATCCCAAACCTGCTCCACATGGATCCCACCAAACATCCCAAACCTGCTCCACATGGATCCCACCAAACACCCCAAACCTGCTCCTGAGGGATCCCACCAAACATCCCAAACCTGCTCCACATGGATCCCACCAAACATCCCAAACCTGCTCCTGAGGGATCCCACCAAACACCCCAAACCTGCTCCACATGGATCCCACCAAACATCCCAAACCTGCTCCAGGTGGATCCCACCAAACATCCCAAACCTGCTCCAGGTGGATCCCACCAAACATCCCAAACCTGCTCCACATGGATCCCACCAAACATCCCAAACCTGCTCCTGAGGGATCCCACCAAACATCCCAAACCTGCTCCACATGGATCCCACCAAACATCCCAAACCTGCTCCTGAGGGATCCCACCAAACATCCCAAACCTGCTCCACATGGATCCCACCAAACATCCCAAACCTGCTCCAGGTGGATCCCACCAAACATCCCAAACCTGCTCTGGATGGATCCCACCAAACATCCCAAACCTGCTCCTGAGGGATCCCACCAAACATCCCAAACCTGCTCCTGAGGGATCCCACCAAACATCCCAAACCTGCTCCAGGTGGATCCCACCAAACATCCCAAACCTGCTCCAGGTGGATCCCACCCAACCTTGGACAGAAAATTCCGCTTTTGAAGAGCATTGGGCCCTTCAGGCCAGGCCTGCAGCCTAAAGCTGAGCTTAGGGGGGCTCAGGGGATGCTTTACCTCGGGGGCTCAGCGCCCGGGGGGAGCTGAACAGGAACAGGGCCAGCAGGCTGACGGGCTCCTTGGGCTCCAGGCCTGCAAAACACAGCTGGGGTCACACGCCTGGCTCAGGCTGAGAAACCAGGATTAGGCTGAGAAAATAAGGTTTAGTTTAAAAGAACAGGTTTAGTTTGAGAAACCAGATTCAGTTTGAGAAACCAGGTTTAGTTAACGAAACCATGTTTGGATTAAGAAACCAGGTTTGGTTTGAGAAACCAGGTTTGGTTTGAGAAATCAGGTTTTTTTTCAGAAACCAGGTTTAGTTTGAGAAACCAGATTTGGGTTAAGAAACCACGTTCAGTTTGAGAAACCAAGTTCTGGTTAAGGAACCTGGTTTAGTTTGAAAAACCAGGTTTGGGTTAAGAAATCAGGTTTGGATTGAGAAGCCAGGTTTGGGTTAAGAAACCAGGTTTAGTTTAAAAAAACAGGTTTAGATTGAGAAACCAAGTTTAAGAAAGCAGGTTTTAAATAAGAAACCAGGATTTGGTTAAGAAACCACGTTCAGTTTGAAAAACGAAGTTATGGTTAAGCAACCAGGTTTAGTTTGAAAAATCAGGTTTGGGCTAAGAAACCATGTTTGGGTTAAGAAATCAAGTTTAGTTTGAGAAACCAGGTTTAGTTTAAAAGAATAGGTTCAGTTTGAGAAACCAGGTTTGGGTTAAGAAACCAGGGTTTGGTTAAGAAACCACATTCAGTTTGAGAAACCAAGTTCTGGTTAAGGAACCTGGTTTAGTTTGAAAAATCAGGTTTGGGTTAAGAAATAAAGTTTAGTTTGAGAAACCAGGTTTAGATTGAGAAGCCAGGTTTAGTTTAAAAGAATAGGTTTAGTCTGAGAAACCAGGTTTGGATTCAGAAACCAGGTTTAGTCTGAGAAACCAGGTTTAGTTTGAGAAACCAGGTTTGGCTTGAGAAACCAGGTTTGGGTTAAGAAACCAGGTTTTAAATAAGAAATCAGGATTTGGTTAAGAAACCACGTTCAGTCTGAGAAACCAGAATTTGGTTAAGGAACCAGGTTTAGTTTGAAAAATCAGGTTTGGGTTAAGAAACCAGGTTTGGGTTAAGGAACATGGTTTCAAATAAGAAACCAGGATTGGTTAAGAAACCAGGTTTAGTTTGAGAAACCAGGTTTGGGTTAAAAAAACAGGTTTAATTCAAGAAATCAAGTTTAGTTTAAGAAACCAGGTTTAGCTTGAGAAACCAAGTTTAAAAAACCAGGTTTTAAATAAGAAACCAAGTTTGGGTTAAGAAAACAGGTTTCAGTTAAATCAGGTTTGGGTTAAGAAACAAGGTTTGGTTTGAGAAACCAGATTTGGGTTAAGAAAGCAGGTTGAAATAATAAACCAGGATTTGGTTAGGAAACCACGTTCAGTTTGAGAAGTCAAGTTTTGGATTCAGAAACCAGGTTTGGGTTAAAGAAACATGGCTTCAAATAAGAAACCAGGATTTGGTTAAGAAACCAGGTTTAGTTTGAAAAATCAGGTTTGGGTTAAGAAGCCAGGTTTGGGTTAAGAAATCAAGTTTAGTTTGAGAAACCAGGTTCAGTTTAAAAAAACAGGTTTAGTTTAAGAAACCAGGTTCAGTTTCAGAAACCAGGCTTTGATTAAGGAACTAGGTTTAGTTTGAAAAATCAGATTTAGTTTAAGAAACCAGAGCTGGGTTCAGAAACCAGGTTTAGTTTGAGAAATCAGGTTTAATTCAAGAAACCAGGTTTAGTTTGAGAAACCAGGTTTAATTCAAGAAACCAGGTTTAGTTTGAGAAACCAGGTTTAATTCAAGAAACCAGGTTTAGTTTGAGAAATCAGGTTTAATTCAAGAAACCAGGTTTAGTTTGAGAAATCAGGTTTAATTCAAGAAACCAGGTTTAGTTTGAGAAACCAGGTTTAATTCAAGAAACCAGGTTTAGTTTGAGAAACCAGGTTTAATTCAAGAAACCAGGTTTAGTTTGAGAAATCAGGTTTAATTCAAGAAACCAGGTTTAGTTTGAGAAATCAGGTTTAATTCAAGAAACCAGGTTCAATTTGAGCAACCAGGTTCAGTTTCAGAAACCAGGTTTGGGTTAAGACACCAGATTTAATTTAAGAAGCCAGGTTCAATTTAAGAAACCAGGTTTGGTTTGAGAAACCAGGTTTAGGTTAAGAAACCAGGTTCAGTTTCAGAAACCAGGCTTTGATTAAGGAACTAGGTTAGTTTGAAAAATCAGATTTAGTTTAAGAAACCAGAGCTGGGTTCAGAAACCAGGTTAGTTTGAGAAATGAGGTTTAATTCAAGAAACCAGGTTCAATTTGAGCAACCAGGTTCAGTTTGAGAAACCAGGTTTAGGTTAAGAAACCAGGTTCAGTTTCAGAAACCAGGTTTTGATTAAGGAACTAGGTTGAGTTTGAAAAATCAGGTTTAATTCAAGAAACCAGGTTCAGTTTGAGAAACCAGGTTTGGTTAAGGAACTAAGGCTTAGTTTGAGAACCCAGGTTTAATTCAAGAACCCAGGTTTAATTTAAGAACCCAGGTTTAATTCAAGAACCCAGGCTCGGTTTAGGCTCAGTTTAGGTTCCCAAACCCCAAAGGCAGCAGAATTAAGCCCAGCCCCAGCCCGGCCTCACCATCCTCCCGTGCCAAGGCCGAGGACGTGAGCAGGATGAGAACTCCCTGGTCCTGCAGATATTTGATGATTGCCTGCAACAAACAGAGAGAAAAAATCAAATTCTGCTCCTTCCCTGCTCCTGTGCCAGCTGGGATCAAAATATTCCTTGTCCAGGCAAAAATTCCTTAAAATGAGGAAATATCCTGATCAAGCTGGCTGGAATTAATGAGGATTAATCATTAACAATCCAGGAATTGCAGCCCAAAGGGGAAAATCGTGGAAAACACAAAATTCCAGCATCCTGGGAAAACACAACATATATATATATATATATATATATATATATATACACACACATATATATACACACTATTATTATATTTTATATATATTTATATATATATAAAATGCTTATAATGGTTCTATTTTCTGTTATAAGGTTTTTTAAGGTTAAATTATTTAATTACGAAGTGATACTTCAACTATTTTCATTTTTAACTTAATGATTAATTTCTTCAAGCTTGCACTGCAGACTTTTCTGTTTAATTCTAAAAGGAATTAAACTTATGAAAAGGAAGGTAAAGAAAAACAATTTGGTTTTGTCTTAAAATCTTTATTTTGGTTTTTATATATTGTTATATTTTAAACTCTGAAGTTTTTTACTTTTTGGTATTTTACTTTGTGATAGTTTTTACTTTGTGTTATCATACACTTTTAACTAGCTACACTTTTCTGTTTAATTCTAAAATATTACTTTAAAATCTTTATTTTATTTTTTACATATTACTGCATTTAAAAACTCTAAATTTTAAGTTTTTTACTTTGTGATATCATACACTCTTAACTAGCTTCACTGATTCTAAAATATTACTTAAACTTATGAAGAGGAAGGTAAAGAACAATTTGGTTTTGTCTTATCATCTTTATTTTGTTTTTTATATATGACTATAATATATACTCTATATTCCTATATATTATTATATCACTATTTTTATGTATTACTATGTTACTTCATAAACTCTCAAGTTTTTCACTTTGTGATATCATGCACTTTAGCTACTTGTCATTTTAGCGTTATTAATTAATTCTGGAAGGTTTTTTTATGGCTTTAGGTTAAATGTAGTGTTCTCTTGGGAGTCAGAGTTTGTTTGTAGAGGCAGTTGAAAATTTGCAGTATTTAAAACTACAGCAGAATAAAATAGAATAAAATGTAATAAAAGGGAATAATATGGAATTAAAGGGAATAAAAGGGAATAAAAGGGAATAAAAGAACAGAAAATGGAATAAAATGGAATAAAATGGAAAATGAAATAGAATGGAATAAAATAGAATAAAATGGAATAAAATGGAATAAAATGGAATAAAATAGAATAAAATGGAATAAAAGGGAATAATATGGAATTAAAGGGAATAAAATGGAATAAAATGGAATAATATGGAATTAAAGGGAATAAAATGTAATAAAAGGGAATAAAAGGGAATAAAAGAACAGAAAATTGAATAAAATGGAATAAAATGGAAAATGGAATAGAATGGAATAAAATAGAATAAAATGGAATAAAATCGAATAAAATGGAATAAAAGGGAATAATATGGAATTAAAGGGAATAAAATGGAATAAAATGGAATAAAAGGGAATAAAAGAGCAGAAAATTGAATAAAATGGAATAAAATGGAATAGAATGAATAAAATGGAATAAAATGGAATAAAAGGGAATAATATGGAATTAAAGGGAATAAAATGTAATAAAAGGGAATAAAAGGGAAGAAAAGAACAGAAAATTGAATAAAATGGAATAAAATGGAAAATGGAATAGAATGGAATAAAATGGAATAAAATGGAAAATGGAATAGAATGGAATAAAATGGAATAGAATGGAATAAAATGGAAAATGGAATAGAATGGAATAGAATGGAATAAAATGGAATAAAATGGAAAATGGAATAGAATGGAATAAAATGGAATAAAACGGAAAATGGAATAGAATGGAATAAAATGGAAAATGGAATAGAATGGAATAAAATGGAATAGAATGGAATAAAATGGAATAAAATGGAATAAAATGGAATAAAATGGAAGTGCGGCTCCTGCCTCAGCCAAAAGCGCTGCAATTCCCAAATTTATTCCTCCCCTGAACGTTCCTCCTTGTTTTTGTGGCTGTGCCATCCTGACACTGATGGCTGGGATTTCTCTGAGTGGAAATGAAGATTCCAGCCCAGATCCCAGCTCTGGATTTGCAGGAAAAGCAAAGCCCAGCCCCAATCCAGCGGGAAGGGACGAGCTGAGGGTTTATGCTGGGACATCAGGCTCAAGAGTTATTTCTGAGGGTTTTTCCTTGGGATTTATATTTTTATAAATATTCTGGTTTTTTCCAGCACAAAAAAAAATCTGGCTTCGTGCTGGAAAAAAACCAGAATACAAAAATATATATCCCAATTAAAAACCTCCAGAAATAATTCCCAGCTTCAGGTGATGAACACAAAAAAGAAATATTTGAGAGCAGCAAAGCAGGAAAACGACATTTAAAGCAGGGAAATTTGTTCCGTTCTGTGTTAGCTGTGGATAACGACTGCCCCAGGGGGGGAAGCACAGCCCCACCATCGGCCATGGACTGACCCAGGCTGCACTGGAAAGGGGAGAGGCTCCAGAACATCTGCAGTATATTGATGACATCATTGTGTGGGGGAACGCAGCTGCGGAAGTGTTGGAGAAAGGGAAGGAAATCATCCAGATCCTCCTGGGAGCTGGTTTCGCCATTAAAAAGAGCAAAGTAAAGGGACCAGCTCGTGAGATTCAGTTCCTGGCAGTGAAGTGGCAAGATGGACCGCGTCAGATTCCTACAGATGTCATCAACAAGATCACAGCAATGTCTCCACTCACCAATAAGAAGGAGACACAAGCTTTCTTGGGTGCAATAGGTTTTTGGAGGATGCGTATTCCTGAGTACAGTCAGGTCGTGAGCCTCTTTACCTGGTCACCCGCAAGAAGAACAATTTCCAGCGGGGCCCTGAGCAGCAACAAGCCTTTGTCCAGATCAAGCAGGAGATTGCTCATGCAGTAGCCCTTGGCCCAGAGGTAAAGAACACGCTCTACTCTGCAGCCGGGAACCATGGCTTGTCCTGGAGCCTTTGGCAGAAGGTGCCTGAGGAGACTCGGGGTCGACCACTGGGATGTTGGAGTCGAAGCTACAGAGGGTCTGAAGCCAACTACACTCCAACAGAGAAAGAAATCTTGGCTGCCTATGAAGGAGTCCAGGCTGCCTTGGAGGTAATGGGCACTGAAGCACAACTCCTCCTGGCACCCCGACTACCGGTGCTGGGGTGGATGTCCAAAGGCAAGGTTCCTTCCACTCACCATGCCACCAGTGCTACATGGAGCAAGTGGATTGCTCTCATCACTCAGCGCGCCGTATAGGTAAACTGAATCGCCCTGGGATTTTGGAGGTCATTACAAATTGGCCCAAAGGTGAGAATTTTGGTGTCACAGATGAAGAGGAACAAGAACCAGTGACACGTGCTGAAGAGGCTCCTCCCTATAACCAACTGCCCCCAGAGGAAACACGCTACGCTCTTTTCACTGACGGTTCCTGTCGCATCGTAGGGATGAACCGGAAGTGGAGAGCAGCCGTATGGAGCCCCACATGACAGGTTGCACAAGCTACCGAAGGAGAAGGTGGATCAAGCCAACTTGCAGAACTCAAAGCTGTTCAACTGGCCCTAGACATTGCTGAGAGAGGGAAGCGGCCAAAGCTCTGCCTCTGCACTGACTCATGGATGGACACCAGAAATGTCATTAAAGGCCACTTCACCCCCAGACAAACACTCACCAAGTCCTTCTCCTTCAGCTTCTCCAGCAGCAGATCCATTTTGGGCTGATCCCTGTGGGAGATTTCCACCTCGTAGAGACTGGAGTGAACGCCCTGGAAGCAGACTGGGACAGGAGGGGTTGGGGTGGGGATGGGGATCGCCATGGCTCCGTCCCAGGACGGAGATGGAATTGCTGGGGGCACTCCAGGAGCAATTCCTCTGGTTCCTTTCATCTCCCACACCCAAATGCTCTTTTTCTTTCCTCTTTTCCCATCTCTGAATATTCCTTTTCTTCCTTTTTCCATCTCTAAATATTCCTTTTTATTCCTTTTCCCATTTCTAAATATTCCCTTTTATTCCTTTTCCCATTTCTAAATTATCCCTTTTATTTCTTCTCCCATCTCTAATATTCCTTTTCTCCTTTTTTCATATCTAAAACTTCTTTTTATCCTTTTCCCATCTCTAAAGTTCCTTTTATTTCTTTTCCCATCTCAAATGTTCCTTTTCTTCCCTCTTTTCACATCTCTAGAATTCCTTTTACTCCTTTTTCCGTCTCTGATTTTTTTCCTTTTATTCCTTTCCCATCACTAATATTCCTTTTATCCTTTTCCCATATCTCAAAATTCCCTTTTATGCTTTTCCCATCTCTAAAATTCCTTTTATTCCCTGTTTTCCATCTCTGAATATTCGTTTTATTCCTTTTCCCATCCCTAATACTCCTTTTTATTCTTTTCCCATCTCTAAAATCCCTCTTGTTCCTTTTATCTCCCACACCCAAATGCTCTTTTTCTTCCTCTTTTCCCATCTCTGAATATTCCTTTTATTCCTTTTTCCATCCCTAATATTCCTTTTTATTCTTTTTCCATCTCTAAAATTCCTTTTGCTCCTTTTCCCATGTCTGAATATTCCTTTTCTTCCCTTTTTTCCCATTTCTAAAATTCCTTTTCTTCCTTTTTCCATCTCTAAATATTCCTTTTTATTCCTTTTCCCATTTCTAAATATTCCCTTTTATTTCTTTTCCCATCTCTGAATATTCCTTTTCTTCCTTTTTCCATCTCTAAATATTCCTTTCTATTCCTTTTCCCATTTCTAAATATTCCCTTTGATTTCTTTTCCCATCTCTGAATATTCCTTTTCTTCCCCCTTTTCCCATTCCTAAAATTCCTTTTCTTCCTTTTCCCATCTCTAAATATTCCTTTTTATTCCTTTTCCCATTTCTAATATTCCCTTTTATTTCTTTTCCCATCTCTAATATTCCTTTTATTCCTTTTTCCATCTCTAATATTCCTTTTCTCCTTTTTTCATATCTTAAAATTCCTTTTATGCTTTTTCCATCTCTAAATATCCCATTTTATTCCTTTCCCATCTCTAATATTCCATTTTATTCCTTTTCCCATCTCTAATATTCCATTTTATTCCTTTTCCCATCTCTAAATATCCCATTTTATTCCTTTTCCCATCTCTAATATTCCATTTTATTCCTTTTCCCATCTCTAAATATCCCATTTTATTTCTTTTCCCATCTCTAATATTCCATTTTATTCCTGGAAATCGGGGTGTTTCACACCCACCTTCGTTCTCAGTGTAGTTTTTTTTCCCAAATGCGGCTTCTGGCAGCTTTTTCCTCAAGTCAGACAAGCCCATGACGTGTCTGATGTCCAGGCTGGGAGGCCTGGGGGGATAAAGCACAAAAAATTCAGGATTAGGGAGAGCTGGGGGTTCTGTGTGACAGTGGAACCCTGGCAAAAGTTAAAGCTAGAATCTAAAATGTTCGGCTTTGTGCTTTCCCAGATCAACCGCACCTGCGTAAGCAGCGTGATAAATTATATAATCGTTAGATGTGATGATTGTTTAGTAATTAAATGTAATTATTATATAACCATAAGAAGAATAGTGAGAAACTATGTTGGAAATTCAGAGAGGGGCTAAATTTGTGTATACAATAGAACAATATAAGTTTAATAATTAACATGAAAGTTCTGTAACGATAGAGTATAAAACATGATCATTTGGGATGTGTGGTCAGAGTCAGATTTGGGTTGAATATCCCCCGATTCCCAGAGCTCTTAATGAAAAGCACAGCATATAATCCCTGTGATTATGTGTTTTGGAACGTTAACATGTGGAGCCAAAAAAAGCTCTGGAAAAGGAGCAGCTCGCTCAGGATCCTGCGTGCAAACCCTGGGAATCACAAATCCGGGGAGTTCAAAGCCAGGGTTGGAGCGATCTGATTCAGTGGGAGGTGTCAGAACCGGATTATTCCGAAGCATTTTTAATTCCTCATCCAACAGCAAATTCCTGACTGCCCCAACGTGAAGGGAGCTCCAGCAGCGAAGGGAGCAGGCAGGAAGAGACAAAAATGGGTTTGAGAAACCAGGTCTGGGTTCTGGAACCAGGTTTGGGTTTGAGGAACCAGGTTTGGGTTAAGGAACCAGGTTTGGGTTCTGGAACCAGGTTTGGGTTAAGGAACCAGGTTTGGTTCTGGAACCAGGTTTGGGTTCTGGAACCAGGTTTGGGTTAAGGAACCAGGTTTGGGTTAAGGAACCAGGTTTGGGTTAAGGAACCAGGTTTGGGTTCTGGAACCAGGTTTGGGTTAAGGAACCAGGTTTGGGTTGAGGAACCAGGTTTGGGTTAAGGAACCAGGTTTGGGTTCTGGAACCAGGTTTGGGTTCTAGAACCGGGTTTGGGTTCTGGAACCGGGTTTGGGTTAAGGAACCAGGTTTGGGTTCTAGAACCGGGTTTGGGTTCTGGAACCGGGTTTGGGTTATGGAACGAGGTTTGGGTTCTGGAACCAGGTTTGGGTTCTGGAATCAGGTTTGGGTTCTGGAACCAGGTTTGGGTTGAGGAACCAGGTTTGGGTTAAGGAACCAGGTTTGGGTTCTGGAACCAGGTTTGGGTTAAGGAACCAGGCTCAGCTTGAGAAATCAGGTTTGGGTTAAGAAATGAGGTGGAGTTTAAAAAACCATGATTTGGTTAAGAAACCAAGTTTGGGTTAAGAAGCCAGGATTTGGTAAAGAACCAGGCTCAGTGTGTGAGCCCAGCTCAGTGTGCTAAGCTAGGCTCAGGTACATAAACCCAGCTCAGTGTGCTAAGCTAGGCTCAGGTACATAAACCCAGCTCAGTGTTCTAAACCCAGCTCAGATAATTAAACTCAGCTCAGTGTGCTAAGCCCAGCCCAGCCCAGCCCCACTCCCAGCTGTGTGGGCACGGTGCCCGCGCAGTGCTGAGCCTGGCTCAGGGTTCTAAGCCCAGCTCAGGGAGTTAAGCCCAGCTCAGGGGTGGCACTCACAGCTGTGCGGGCACGGTGCCCGCGCTGTGCTAAGCCTGGCTCAGGGAGTTAAGCCCAGCCCAGCCCCACTCACAGCTGTGCGGGCACGGTGCCCGCGCTGTGCTAAGCCCGGCTCAGGGAGTTAAGCCCAGCTCAGGGGTGGCACTCACAGCTGTGCGGGCACGGTGCCCGCGCTGTGCTAAGCCCAGCTCAGGGAGTTAAGCCCAGCCCAGCCCCACTCACAGCTGTGCGGGCACGGTGCCCGCGCTGTGCTAAGCCTGGCTCAGGGAGTTAAGCCCAGCTCAGGGGTGGCACTCACAGCTGTGCGGGCACGGTGCCCGCGCTGTGCTAAGCCCGGCTCAGGGAGTTAAGCCCAGCTCAGGGGTGGCACTCACAGCTGTGCGGGCACGGTGCCCGCGCTGTGCTGGCTCCTCAGGCCGATGGTGCACAGGCGCCGCCCCCCGATGCACAGCTGGCCCCGCCACGGGCACGGCGCCGGCGCCGACTGCGGCTCTGCACGGGGAACGGGACAGAACGGCCCATGGGGAACACAGAAACACAAACCAAACCCACAGCCTCAAACCCAAAAACCCCAAACGCCAAAAATCCCAAACCCCACCCGAAAAACCACGATCCCAACCCCAAAAACCACAATCACAACCCCAGACCCAAAAACCACAACCCCAAACCCAAAAACCCCAAACCCTACCCGAAAAACCACAATCACAACCCCAAAAACCACAACCACAACCCCAAAAACCCAAAAACCACAGCCTCAAGCCCAACAAGCCCAAAAAACCCCAAACCCGAAATCCCCAAATCCCAACCCCAAAAGCCCAAATCCAAAAACCACAAGCCCAAAGCCAAAATCTAAACTCAAAACCCACCACCTCAAACCCAAAAACCCCAAGCCCAAAACCTCCAAATCCAAAAACCTCAAATCCACAAACCCAGCTCAAAAAACCACAACCCCAAGCTCCTAAACCCAAAACCCACAACCCCCAACCCAAAAACCTCAAACCCAACCCAAAAAATCACAACCCCAACCACAAACTCCAAAACCACAACCACAACCCCAAAAATCCCACACCTAAACCCACAACCACAATCCCAAAAACCACAGCCTCAAACCCAAAAAACCCCAAACCCAAAACCCCAAAACCCAACCCCAAAAGCCAAATCCAAAACCGACAAACCCAAAAACCGCAAGCCCAAAGCCAAAATCCAAACTCAAAACCCACAACCTCAAACCCAAAAACCCCAAGCCCAAAAGCTACAACCCCAAAAACTCCAAACCCAAAAACCTCAAATCCACAAGCCCAGCTCAAAAAACCACAACCCCAAGCCCCTAAACCCAAAACCCACAACCACAAACTCAAAAACTACGGCCTCAAACCCAAAAAACCCCAACCCTAAAACCCAGATTCAAAAAACCACAACCCCAAGCCCCTAAACCCAAAACCCACAACCCCCCAACCCCTAAAACCCAAACTCAAAAACCGCAACCACAACCCCGAAAAGCCCAAACCCAAAAAACCACAACCTCAAACCCAAAAACCTCAAACCCAACCCAAAAAATCACAACCCCAACCACAAACTCAAAAACCACAACCCAAAAAATCCCACACCTAAACCCGCAACCACAATCCCAAAAACCCCAAACCCAAAAACCCAAACCCCAAAACCCCAAACACCCCAAACCCCAGCAGCTCTTACCTTGGTGGTTCTGCTCCGCTCTGGAGAGAGAGATCAATAAAAAAAGAAAATATTCAGAGATGGGAAAAGGAATAAAAGGAATTTTAGAGATGGAAAAAGAATAAAAAGGAGTATTAGGGATGGGAAAAAAATAAAAAAGAATTTCAGAGATGGGAAAATAAGGAAGGAATATTTAGATATGGGAAAAGATGAAAGAAAAAAAAACATCTGGGTATGGGAAAAGAGGAAAGAAAAAAAAAAACATTTGGGTATGGGAAAAGGATCAAAAGGAATTTTAGAGATAGAAAAAGAATAAAAAGAATAAAAAGGAATATTAGGGATGGAAAAAGGAATAAAAGGAATATTCAGAGATGGGAAAAGAAATAAAAGGGAATATTTAGAAATGGGAAAAGGAATAAAAAGGAATATTTAGAGATGGAAAAAGGAAGAAAAGGAATTTTAGAAATGGGAAAAAGGGAAGAAAAGGAATATTCAGACATGGGAAAAGGAGCAAAAGGAATTTTAGAGATGGAAAAAGAATAAAAAGAATAAAAAGGAATATTAGGGATGGAAAAAGGAATAAAAGGAATATTCAGAGATGGGAAAAGAGGAAAGAAGAAGAGCATTTAGGTATGGGAGATAAAAGGAACAAGAGAAATTTTACAGATGGGAAAAGAATAAAAAAGGAATATTAGGGATGGGAAAAGGAATAAAAGCAATTTTAGAGATGTGAAAAGAGGGAAGAAAATGAACATTAGAGATGGGAAAAGGATAAAAGAAATTTTAGATACGAAAAAAGGAGAAAAGGAATATTAGAGATGGGAGAAGAAATAAAAGGGAATATTTAGAAATGGGAAAAGGAATAAAAGGGAATATTTAGAAATGGGAAAAGGAATAAAATGGAATATTTAGAGATGGAAAAAGGAAGAAAAGGAATTTTAGAAATGGGAAAAGAAGGAAGAAAAGGAATATTCAGAGATGGGAAAAGAAATAAAAGGGAATATTTACAAATGGGAAAAGGAATAGAAAGGAATATTTAGAGATGAGAAAAGGAATAAAATGGAATATTTAGAGATGGGAAAAGGATAAAAGGAATTTTAAGATATGAAAAAAGGATAAAAGGAATATTACGGATGGGAAAAGGAATAAAAGGAATATTGGAGATGAGGAAAGAAATAAAAGGGAATATTTAGAAATGGGAAAAGGAATAAAAAGGAATATTTAGAGATGGAAAAAGGAAGAAAAGGAATTTTAGAAATGGGAAAAGAGGGAAGAAAAGGAATATTCAGACATGGGAAACGAAACAAAAGGGAATATTTACAAATGGGAAAAGGAATAGAAAGGAACATTTAGAGATGGGAAAAGGATAAAAGGGAAAATTGGAGATGGGAAAAGGATAAAAAGGAATATTAGTGATGGAAAAAGGATAAAAAGGATTTTAGGATGGAAGAAGGAACAAAAGGAATATTAGAGATGGGAAAGGAATAAAAGGAACATCAGTGATGGGAAAAGGAAAAAAGGAATTCCAGGGCAGGGAGGGGAGCAGAGGGCTCTGGGTGTCCTTACGGGCGTGGCGGGGCCGGCGCGGGCATCTCCCGGGGCGGGCGGTACTGGCAGGACAGCAGCACGTACGGGCACACCTGGCGGGGCCGCTCGGCCGCCCCCGCCCCGCTCACCTCGTACACGTAGTACTGGGGAGAGAGAGAAACAGCTGTGGGATATTGGGGAATAATCTACAGGAATGGGAATTCACCCCGCTCACCTCATACGTGTAGTACTGGGGAGAGACAGGGAAATATCCATGGGATATTGGGGATAATCCATGGGGAACGGGGAATTCACCCCGCTCACCTCGTACACGTAGTACTGGGGAGAGACAGGGAAATATCCATGGGATATTGGGGATAATCCATGGGGAATGGGAATTCACCCCGCTCACCTCGTACACGTAGTACTGGGGAGAGACAGGGAAATATCCATGGGATATTGGGGATAATCCATGGTGAACGGGGAATTCACCCCGCTCACCTCGTACATGTAGTACTGGGGAGAGAGAGAAACAGCTGTGGGATACTGGGGATAACCCATGGGATAATGGGAAATTATCCCGCTCACCTCGTACACGTAGTACTGGGGAGAGAGAGAAACAGCTGTGGGATATTGGGGATAACCCATGGGGAACAGGGAATTCACCCCGCTCACCTCGTACACGTAGTACTGGGGAGAGACAGGGAAATATCCATGGGATATTGGGGAATAATCTACAGGGAATGGGAATTCACCCCGCTCACCTCATACGTGTAGTATTGGGGAGAGACAGGGAAATATCCATGGGATATTGGGGATAATCCATGGGGAACGGGGAATTCACCCCGCTCACCTCGTACACGTAGTACTGGGGAGAGACAGGGAAATATCCATGGGATATTGGGGATAATCCATGGTGAACGGGGAATTCACCCCGCTCACCTCGTACACGTAGTACTGGGGAGAGACAGGGAAATATCCATGGGATATTGGGGATAATCCATGGGGAATGGGAATTCACCCCGCTCACCTCGTACACGTAGTACTGGGGAGAGACAGGGAAATATCCATGGGATATTGGGGATAATCCATGGGGAATGGGAATTCACCCTGCTCACCTCGTACATGTAGTACTGGGGAGAGACAGGGAAACAGCTGTGGGATATTGGGGATAACCCATGGGGAACGGGAAATTCACCCCGCTCACCTCATACATGTAGTACTGGGGAGAGAGAGAAACAGCTGTGGGATATTGGGGATAATCCATTGGATAATGGGAAATTACCCCGCTCACCTTGTACACATAGTATTGGGGAGAGACAGGGAAATATCCATGGGATATTGGGTATAATCCATGGGATAATGGGAATCATCCATAGGGAACAGGGAATTCATCCATGGGGAACAGGGAAATCATCCATGGGATACTGGGAATCTCATGGGAAAAGGGCAATCCCTGGACTCCCTGGCCAAGGGCCCCCCCCGGCGTACCTGGCTGCTCCCGCTGGACACGTGGCAGTCGTAGCCGGGGGAGGGGCAGGTGGAGCTGCTGGGGGAGCTCTCAGGGATGGCTCTGACCTTGCCCTGCACCAAAAACACATCCCAAGCGTGAAATCCATCCCAAAAATCCATCCCAAACATGAAATCCATCCCAAGCATGAAATCCATCCCAAAAATCCATCCCAAACATGAAATCCATCCCAAGCGTGAAATCCATCCCAAAAATCCATCCCAAACATGAAATCCATCCCAAGCATGAAATCCATCCCAAAAATCCATCCCAAGCGTGAAATCCATCCCAAAAATCCATCCCAAACATGAAATCCATCCCAAACATGGAAATCCATCCCAAAAATCCACCCCAAGCATGGAAATCCATCCCAAACGTGGAAATCCATCCCAAAAATCCATCCCAAACATGAAATCCATCCCAAAAATCCATCCCGAGCATGGAAATCAATCCCAAGCATGAAATCCATCCCAAAAATCCATCCCAAACATGGAAATCCATCCCAAACGCGGAAATCCATCCCAAAAATCCATCCCAAGCATGAAAATCCATCCCAAAAATCCACCCCAAGCTTGGAAATCTATCCCAAAAACACATCCCAAGCATGGAAATCCATCCCAAAACTCCATCCCAAGCATGAAACCCATCCAAAAATCCACCCCAAGCATGGAAATCCATCCAAAAATCCATCCAAGCATGGAAATCCATCCAAAAATCCATCCCAAGCATGAAATCCATCCCAAACATGGAAATCCATCCCAAAAATCCATCCCAAACACGGAAATCCATGGAATCCATTCCAAAAATCCACCCCAAGCATGGAAATCCATCCCAAAAATCCACCCCAAACGCGGAAATCCATCCCAAAAATCCATCCCAAGCATGGAAATCCATCCCAATACCACATCCCAAACATGGAAATCCATCACAAAAATCCACTCCAAGCATGGAAATCCATCCCAAAAACACATCCCGAGCATGGAAATCCATCCCAAACGCGGAAATCCATCCCAAACGCGGAAATCCATCCCAAAAATCCATCCCAAACATGAAATCCATCCCAAAAATCCATCCCAAACATGAAATCCATCCCAAAAATCCATCCCGAGCATGGAAATCAATCCCAAGCATGAAATCCATCCCAAAAATCCATCCCAAGCATGAAATCCATCCCAAACATGGAAATCCATCCCAAAAATCCATCCCAAACACGGAAATCCATGGAATCCATTCCAAAAATCCACCCCAAGCATGGAAATCCATCCCAAAAATCCACCCCAAACATGGAAATCCATCCCAAACATGGAAATCCATCCCAAAAATCCATCCCAAGCATGGAAATCCATCCCAATACCACATCCCAAACATGGAAATCCATCACAAAAATGCACTCCAAGCACGGAAATCCATCCAAAAACACATCCCGAGCATGGAAATCCATCCCAAACGCGGAAATCCATCCCAAACGCGGAAATCCATCCCAAACGCGGAAATCCATCCCAAAAATCCATCCCAAACATGAAATCCATCCCAAAAATCCATCCCAAGCATGGAAATCCACTCCAAATCACCTCCAGACAGAAGGAATGGGAAAAAAAATAAAATTAAACATCCCAAAATTCCTGAAATTCCAAGGAAAAATGGGAATTTGAGTTTCCATCCCACCAGAACTGCGGGCAGCAAAATCTCAAATTCAAAGAGAAATTTCCAATCTCAGGAGTTTGGGGTTGGAATCAGCTCCAGAGAGAAGGAAGGGAAAAAAATCCTTAAAACTTCCCAAAATTCCTAAAAATCCAAGGAAAAACTGGAGTTTGAGTTTCCATCCCACCAGAATTATGGGATGGAAACTCAAACTCCAATTTTTATTTCAATAAAAATAAAGAGGAAAATAAAAATAAAAATATAAAAATAAAATAAAAATCAAGAAGAAAAGAGAAATAAAAAGAGAAAAATCCAACGTGAAGAGTTTGGGGTTGGAATCAGCTCCAGAGAGAAGGGGAAAAAAATCCTTAAAATTCCCAAAATTCCAAGGAAAAATTGGATTTTGGAGTTTGATTTCTAGAGAATAAAAACATTTGGGTTTTACCTTGATGAGTTTACAGATGACAATAAATCCTGATTTTCCCTGGTGCCAAGGGCAGTCGGAATATTTGGAAATATAAACCCCTGAAAACAATGAAAAAATGAATTATTTGTTAGCAGGGAAAGATATTCCCAAAAAATCCCAGAAAAAGGTGGAATTCGGGCTCTTTCCATTGATTTTTTTTTGGATTTTCATTAGGAGAAAATGAGAAATATTCCAAGAAAATGAGAAATATTCCCAAAAAAATGAGAAATATTCCAAGAAAATGGGAAATACTCCATGAAAATTAGAATTATTCCCAGAAAATGGAAAAAAAATCGAAGAAAATGGGAATATTCCAAGAAAAATGAGAAATATTCCAAGAAAATCAGTTCTTGGGTAACAAAGGTTGGGAATATTCCAAGAAAAATAAGAAATATTTCAAGAAAATGAGAAATAGTCCCAGAAAATACAAAATATTCCCAGAAAATTAAAAATATTCCCAAAAGAGGAGAAATAATATCAGAAAATAAAAACATTCCCAGAAAATGAGAAAATATTCCCAAAAAAATGAGAAATATTCCAAGAAAATGAGAAATATTCCATGAAAATTAGAATTATTCCCAGAAAATGGAAAAAATGTGAAGAAAATGGGAAATATTCCAAGAAAATGAGAAAATATTCCCAAAAAAATGAGAAATGTTCCAAGAAAATGGGAAATATTCCATGAAAATTAGAATTATTCCCAGAAAATGAGAAATAGTCCCAAAAAAATGAGAAATATTCCAAGAAAATGAGAAATATTCCCAAAAAAATGAGAACTATTCCAAGAAAATGGGAAATATTCCATGAAAATTAGAATTATTCCCAGAAAAAGGAAAAATGTGAAGAAAATGGGAAATATTCCAAGAAAATCAGTTTTGGGAATTTGAAGAGAATTTGAAGGACTTTTATTCCCAAAATGGGAATTTTGAAGGAATTTTGAAGGACTTTTTATTCCCAAAATGGGAATTTTGAAGGAATTTTGAAGGAGTTTTATTTCCAGATTGGAAATTTTGAAAGTATTTGAAGGAATTGCATTCCCAGAGTGGGAATTTGGAAAGAATTTTGAAGGAGTTTTATTCCCAAAAATGGGAATTTGGAAGGAATTGCATTCCCAGAATGGGAGTTTGGAAAGAATTTGAAGGAGTTTTTGAAGGAGTTTTATTCTCAGATTGGAAATTTAGATGGAATTTCATTCCCAAAATGGGAATTTTGAAGGAATTTTGAAGGAGTTTTATTCCCAAAATGGGAATTTAAAGGAATTGCATTCCCAGAGTGGGAATTTGGAAAGAATTTGTATGAAATTCCTTCAAATTCCTTCCAAATTCCCAGACTTTTATTCCCAAAATGGGAATCTGGAAGGAATTTGAAGGAGTTTTATTCCCAAAATAGGAATTTTGAAGGAATTTGGAAAAGGAATTTGAAGGAGTTTTACTCCCAGAATGGGAATTTGGAAAGAATTTGGAAGGAGTTTCATTCTCAGAATGGAAATTTGATGGAGTTTTGAAGGAATTGCATTCCCAGAGTGGGAATTTGGAAAGAATTTGGGAATGGGAAAAATGGGAAATTAGAAGGAAATTTATTCCCAGAATGGAATTTGGAAGGAATTTCTGAAGGAGTTTTATTCCCAAAATGGGAATTTGAAGGAGTTTCATTCCCAGAATGGGAATCTGGAAGGAATTTGGAAGGAATTTGGCAGGAATTGAAGGAGTTCCATTCCCAGAGTTTTGGGAATTTGGAAGAAATTCTGAAGGAATTGAAGGAGTTTATTCCCACAATTTTGGGAATTTGAAAGACTTTTATTCCCAAAAGAAAGAATTTGAAGGACTTTTATTCCCAAAATGGAAATTTGAAGGAATTTTGAAGGAGTTTTGCATTCCCAAAATGGAAATTTGATGGAGTTTTGAAGCTGTTTTATTCTCAGAGCGGGAATTTGACAGGAATTTCTGAAGGAGTTTCATTCCCAGAATGGAAATTAGGAAAGAATTTGAAAGAGTTTTACTTCCAGAGTGGGAATTTGAAGGAGTTTTATTCCCAGAATGGGAATTTGGAAAGAATTTGAAGGAGTTTTATTCTCAAAATGGGAATTTGAAGGAATTTTGAGGGAATTTCATTCTCAGAATGGGAATTTGGAAGGAATTTGAATGAAATTCCTTCAAATTCCTTCCAAATTCCCAGACTTTTATTCCCAAAATGGGAATTTGGAAGGAATTTGAAGGAGTTTTACTCCCAGAATGGAAATTTGGAAGGAATTTCTGAATGAGTTTCATTCCCAAAAATGGGAATTTGGAAGGAGTTTTGAAGGAATTTCATCCCCAGAGTGGGAATTTGAAGGAGTTTTGCATTCCCAGAATGGGAATTTGACAGGAATTTCTGAAGGAGTTTCATTCCCAGAATGGAAATTCGGAAAGAATTTGAAGGGGTTTTATTCTCAGAGGGGGAATTTGAAGGAATTTGAAGGAGTTCCATTCCCAAAATTGGAATTTGAAGGAATTGCATTCCCAGCATGGGAATTTAGATGGAATTTCACTCCAAGAGTGGGAATTTGGAAGGAATTTTGAAGGAGTTTTGCATTCCCAGAATGGGAATTTGAAGGAGTTTCAAAGGAGTTTATTCACAGAGTGGAAATTTAGAAAGAATTCGAAAGAGTTCATTCCCAGAATGGGAATTTGGAAGGAATTTGAAGGAGTTTTATTCTCAAAATGTGAATATGAAGGAATTGCATTCCCAGAATGGGAGTTTGGAAAGAATTTGAAGGAGTTTTTGAAGGAGTTTTATTCTCAGATTGGGAATTTAGATGGAATTTCATTCCCAAAATGGAAATTTGATGGAGTTTTGAAGCTGTTTTATTCTCAGAGTGGGAATTTGACAGGAAATATCTGAAGGAGTTTCATTCCCAGAATGGAAATTAGGAAAGAATTTGAAAGAGTTTTAGTTCCAGAGTGGGAATTTGGAAGGAATTGAAGGAGATCCATTCCCAGAGTTTTGGGAATTTGGAGGGAATTTGGAAGGAATTGGAGGAGTTTATTACCAGAATTTGGAAGGAATTCTGAAGGAATTCTGAAGGAATTCTGAAGGAGTTCCATTCCCAGAGTTTTGGGAATTTGGATGGAATTCTGAAGGAATTGGAGGAGTTTATTCCCAGAGTTTTGGGAATTCTGAAGGAATTGAAGGAGCTCCATCCCCAGAGTTTTGGGAATTTGGGAGGAATTTGGAAGGAATTCTGAAGGAATTGGAGGAGTTTTGAAGGAGTTCCATCCCCAGAGTTCTGGGAATTCTGAAGGAATTGGAGGAGTTCCATCCCAGAGTTTTGGGAATTTGGATGGAATTTGGCAGGAATTGGAGGATCTCCATTCCCAGAGTTCTGGGAATTCTGAAAGAACTGAAGGAATTCCATTCCCACAGTTTTGGGAATTCGGAAGGAATTTGGATGGAATTTGGCAGGAATTGGAGGAGTTTTGAAGGAATTCCCTTCCCAGGGTTCTGGGAATCCCCCCCAGCCGGGATTTACCTTGGGCAGGGTCCCCCAGGGCGCCGCTGTCGCTGCTGTTGACTCGGAGCCCGCTCTGGCAGACCCGCTGTGCCTGCAGCAACAGGGAAAGCTCATTTTCCACCTTTGATCCAGGAAACATTCCCAGGAAATGGGAAACATTCCCAGGAAATGGGAAACATTGCCAGGAAATGGGAAACATTCCCAGGAAATGGGAAACATTCCCAGGAAATGGGAAATATTGCCAGGAAATGGGAAACATTCCCAGGAAATGGGAAATATTGCCAGGAAATGGGAAATACTGCCAGGAAATGGGAAACATTCCCAGGAAATGGGAAACATTCCCAGGAAATGGGAAACATTGCCAGGAAATGGCAAATATTGCCAGGAAATATTCCCAGGAAATGGGAAATATTGCCAGGAAATGGGAAACATTCCCAGGAAATGGCAAATATTGCCAGGAAATATTGCCAGGAAATGGGAAACATTGCCAGGAAATATTGCCAGGAAATGGGAAATATTGCCAGGAAATGGGAAATATTGCCAGGAAATATTCCCAGGAAATGGGAAACATTCCCAGGAAATATTCCCAGCAAATCGGTTATTGGGTGATAAGGGTGCTAATATTCCCAGGAAATCAGAAATATTCCCAGGAAATCAGAAATATTCCCAGGAAATCCGAAATATTCCAAAGAAATGAGGAATTCCAAGTAATTCCAAGTAATTCTGAATAATTCCACTGGCACCAAGGAAAATTCCTTTTTCTCCAATCAGATCTGCCCTTAAAACCCCCAGGAGCCAAAGAAATAATTCCAAATAATCCCAAATAATTCCAAATATTTCCAAAGAATCTCAAAGAATTCCAAAGACCCACGAATAATTATCCCAAAGAATCCCAAAAAATTCTATTTCATTTCAGTGGCACCAAAGAAAATTCCTTTTTCTCCAATCAGAGCCATCCCTAAAACCCCCAGGAGCCAAATAATCCCAAAATTCCAAATAATCCCAAATAATTCCAAAAAAATTTCTGATCATTCCAGTGGCACAAAGGAAAATTCCTTTTTTTCCAATCCGATCCAGATCTAAAGACCATCAGGAGCCAAAAAATCCCAAATAAACCCAATAATTCCAAAGAATTCCAAATAATCCCAAATAATTCCATTTAATTCCACTGGCACCAAGGGAAATTCCCTTTTTTCCCATCAGATCCATCCCTAAAACCCCCAGGAGCCAAAGAATCCCAAAGAACCCCAAATAATTTAAAATAATTTAAAATAATTCCAATAAGAATTCCAATAAGAATTCCAATAAGAATTCCCAATAATCCCAAATATTTCCAAAGAATTCCCAAGAATCCTAAGGAATCCCAGCTAATCCCACTGGCACCAAGGAAAATTCCTTTTTCTCCAATCAGAGCCATCCCTAAAACCCCACAGGAGCCAAATGAATAATGCCAAATAATTGCAAATAATTTCAAATAATTCCAATAAGAATTCCAATAAATCCCAAAGAATTCCAAATATTCCCAAGGAATCCCAATGCAAAAAGGAAAATTCCCTTTTTTCCCATCAGATTCATCCCTAAAACCCCACAGGAGCCAAATAAATAATGCCAAAAAATTGCAAATAATCCCAAATAATCCCAAATATTTCCAATAAAAATTCCAAATAATCCCAAAGAATTCCAAAGAATTGAAGGAATCCCAGCCAATCCCACTGACACCAAGGAAAATTCCCTTTTTTCCCATCACAGCCACCGCAAATCCCCCAGGAGCCAAAGACTCCCAAGGAAC
>NW_026535942.1:0-72697 GCF_028551555.1 Melozone crissalis | reverse complement strand
AAAAGCTTTTCCACTCTGTCTGCAAGGAGAAACTGTGCCAGCACAGAAAACATCTCCCATCGTGTTCTAGAGGCTGCACGGAGGTCTGCCGAGTGTTTTGCAAGAAGAGAAAGAAAGTTGTCCAAAACAGCTTGCAATCGAATGTTCATGTGAATAGAAAAGGCAGGAGAGTGGTCAGGTACTGTTTTCTCTCAGTTGGCAAGCTGCGCACACAATCGCAGTGTTGTACAGCTTGTTTCATCACCTTTGCCAAGTTGCCGCTCTCTCCGGCTCCCGGAGACGAAGAAGCTGCTTCTTCGCGCAAAGACGATTCTGCCGCTCGCAGTGCTCTGCAGTGTGTGTCTTCTGCCGAAAGAGATCCGGGAGCTGTGCTTAGCTCTGCAGAGCACCGTACCTTCGTCTTTAGCCTCTCTTCTCGTCTACATCTTAGCAAAAAGCTTTTCCACTCTGTCTGGCAAGGAGAAACTGTGCCAGCACAGAAAACATCTCCCATCGTGTTCTAGAGGCTGCACGGAGGTCTGCCGAGTGTTTTGCAAGAAGAGAAAGAAAGTTGTCCAAAACAGCTTGCAATCGAATGTTCATGTGAATAGAAAAGGCAGGAGAGTGGTCAGGTACTGTTTTCTCTCAGTTGGCAAGCTGCGCACACAATCGCAGTGTTGTACAGCTTGTTTCATCACCTTTGCCAAGTTGCCGCTCTCTCCGGCTCCCGGAGACGAAGAAGCTGCTTCTTCGCGCAAAGACGATTCTGCCGCTCACAGTGCTCTGCAGTGTGTGTCTTCTGCCGAAAGAGATCCGGGAGCTGTGCTTAGCTCTGCAGAGCACCGTACCTTCGTCTTTAGCCTCTCTTCTCGTCTACATCTTAGCAAAAAGCTTTTCCACTCTGTCTGGCAAGGAGAAACTGTGCCAGCACAGAAAACATCTCCCATCGTGTTCTAGAGGCTGCACGGAGGTCTG
Source organism: Melozone crissalis (assembly GCF_028551555.1). Classification (NCBI taxonomy): domain Eukaryota; kingdom Metazoa; phylum Chordata; class Aves; order Passeriformes; family Passerellidae; genus Melozone; species Melozone crissalis. Next base: position 71,743 of record NW_026535942.1, on the reverse strand, counting down.
CCGAGTGTTTTGCAAGAAGAGAAAGAAAGTTGTCCAAAACAGCTTGCAATCGAATGTTCATGTGAATAGAAAAGGCAGGAGAGTGGTCAGGTACTGTTTTCTCTCAGTTGGCAAGCTGCGCACACAATCGCAGTGTTGTACAGCTTGTTTCATCACCTTTGCCAAGTTGCCGCTCTCTCCGGCTCCCGGAGACGAAGAAGCTGCTTCTTCGCGCAAAGACGATTCTGCCGCTCACAGTGCTCTGCAGTGTGTGTCTTCTGCCGAAAGAGATCCGGGAGCTGTGCTTAGCTCTGCAGAGCACCGTACCTTCGTCTTTAGCCTCTCTTCTCGTCTACATCTTAGCAAAAAGCTTTTCCACTCTGTCTGGCAAGGAGAAACTGTGCCAGCACAGAAAACATCTCCCATCGTGTTCTAGAGGCTGCACGGAGGTCTGCCGAGTGTTTTGCAAGAAGAGAAAGAAAGTTGTCCAAAACAGCTTGCAATCGAATGTTCATGTGAATAGAAAAGGCAGGAGAGTGGTCAGGTACTGTTTTCTCTCAGTTGGCAAGCTGCGCACACAATCGCAGTGTTGTACAGCTTGTTTCATCACCTTTGCCAAGTTGCCGCTCTCTCCGGCTCCCGGAGACGAAGAAGCTGCTTCTTCGCGCAAAGACGATTCTGCCGCTCACAGTGCTCTGCAGTGTGTGTCTTCTGCCGAAAGAGATCCGGGAGCTGTGCTTAGCTCTGCAGAGCACCGTACCTTCGTCTTTAGCCTCTCTTCTCGTCTACATCTTAGCAAAAAGCTTTTCCACTCTGTCTGGCAAGGAGAAACTGTGCCAGCACAGAAAACATCTCCCATCGTGTTCTAGAGGCTGCACGGAGGTCTGCCGAGTGTTTTGCAAGAAGAGAAAGAAAGTTGTCCAAAACAGCTTGCAATCGAATGTTCTGTGAATAGAAAAGGCAGGAGAGTGGTCAGGTACTGTTTTCTCTCACTTGGCAAGCTGCGCACACAATCGCAGTGTTGTACAGCTTGTTTCATCACCTTTGCCAAGTTGCCGCTCTCTCCGGCTCCCGGAGACGAAGAAGCTGCTTCTTCGCGCAAAGACGATTCTGCCGCTCACAGTGCTCTGCAGTGTGTGTCTTCTGCCGAAAGAGATCCGGGAGCTGTGCTTAGCTCTGCAGAGCACCGTACCTTCGTCTTTAGCCTCTCTTCTCGTCTACATCTTAGCAAAAAGCTTTTCCACTCTGTCTGGCAAGGAGAAACTGTGCCAGCACAGAAAACATCTCCCATCGTGTTCTAGAGGCTGCACGGAGGTCTGCCGAGTGTTTTGCAAGAAGAGAAAGAAAGTTGTCCAAAACAGCTTGCAATCGAATGTTCATGTGAATAGAAAAGGCAGGAGAGTGGTCAGGTACTGTTTTCTCTCAGTTGGCAAGCTGCGCACACAATCGCAGTGTTGTACAGCTTGTTTCATCACCTTTGCCAAGTTGCCGCTCTCTCCGGCTCCCGGAGACGAAGAAGCTGCTTCTTCGCGCAAAGACGATTCTGCAGCTCACAGTGCTCTGCGGTGTGCACCTTCTGCCGAAAGAGGTCCGGGAGCTGTGGTTAGCTCTGCAGAGCACCGAACCTTCGTCTTTAGGCTCTCTTCTCGTCTACATCTTAGCAAAAAGCTTTTCCACTCTGTCTGGCAAGGAGAAACTGTGCCAGCACAGAAAACATCTCCCATCGTGTTCTAGAGGCTGCACGGAGGTCTGCCGAGTGTTTTGCAAGAAGAGAAAGAAAGTTGTCCAAACCAGCTTGCAATCGAATGTTCATGTGAATAGAAAAGGCAGGAGAGTGGTCAGGTACTGTTTTCTCTCACTTGGCAAGCTGCGCACACAATCGCAGTGTTGTACAGCTTGTTTCATCACCTTTGCGAAGCTGCCGCTCTCTCCGGCTCCCGGAGACGAAGAAGCTGCTTCTTCGCGCAAAGACGATTCTGCCGCTCACAGTGCTCTGCAGTGTGTGTCTTCTGCCGAAAGAGATCCGGGAGCTGTGCTTAGCTCTGCAGAGCACCGTACCTTCGTCTTTAGCTCTCTTCTCGTCTACATCTTAGCAAAAAGCTTTTCCACTCTGTCTGGCAAGGAGAAACTGTGCCAGCACAGAAAACATCTCCCATCGTGTTCTAGAGGCTGCACGGAGGTCTGCCGAGTGTTTTGCAAGAAGAGAAAGAAAGTTGTCCAAAACAGCTTGCAATCGAATGTTCATGTGAATAGAAAAGGCAGGAGAGTGGTCAGGTACTGTTTTCTCTCAGTTGGCAAGCTGCGCACACAATCGCAGTGTTGTACAGCTTGTTTCATCACCTTTGCCAAGTTGCCGCTCTCTCCGGCTCCCGGAGACGAAGAAGCTGCTTCTTCACGCAAAGACGATTCTGCCGCTCACAGTGCTCTGCAGTGTGTGTCTTCTGCCGAAAGAGATCCGGGAGCTGTGCTTAGCTCTGCAGAGCACCGTACCTTCGTCTTTAGCCTCTCTTCTCGTCTACATCTTAGCAAAAAGCTTTTCCACTCTGTCTGGCAAGGAGAAACTGTGCCAGCACAGAAAACATCTCCCATCGTGTTCTAGAGGCTGCACGGAGGTCTGCCGAGTGTTTTGCAAGAAGAGAAAGAAAGTTGTCCAAAACAGCTTGCAATCGAATGTTCATGTGAATAGAAAAGGCAGGAGAGTGGTCAGGTACTGTTTTCTCTCACTTGGCAAGCTGCGCACACAATCGCAGTGTTGTACAGCTTGTTTCATCACCTTTGCCAAGTTGCCGCTCTCTCCGGCTCCCGGAGACGAAGAAGCTGCTTCTTCGCGCAAAGACGATTCTGCCGCTCACAGTGCTCTGCAGTGTGTGTCTTCTGCCGAAAGAGATCCGGGAGCTGTGCTTAGCTCTGCAGAGCACCGTACCTTCGTCTTTAGGCTCTCTTCTCGTCTACATCTTAGCAAAAAGCTTTTCCACTCTGTCTGGCAAGGAGAAACTGTGCCAGCACAGAAAACATCTCCCATCGTGTTCTAGAGGCTGCACGGAGGTCTGCCGAGTGTTTTGCAAGAAGAGAAAGAAAGTTGTCCAAAACAGCTTGCAATCGAATGTTCATGTGAATAGAAAAGGCAGGAGAGTGGTCAGGTACTGTTTTCTCTCAGTTGGCAAGCTGCGCACACAATCGCAGTGTTGTACAGCTTGTTTCATCACCTTTGCAAGTTGCCGCTCTCTCCGGCTCCCGGAGACGAAGAAGCTGCTTCTTCGCGCAAAGACGATTCTGCCGCTCACAGTGCTCTGCAGTGTGTGTCTTCTGCCGAAAGAGATCCGGGAGCTGTGCTTAGCTCTGCAGAGCACCGTACCTTCGTCTTTAGCCTCTCTTCTCGTCTACATCTTAGCAAAAAGCTTTTCCACTCTGTCTGGCAAGGAGAAACTGTGCCAGCACAGAAAACATCTCCCATCGTGTTCTAGAGGCTGCACGGAGATCTGCCGAGTGTTTTGCAAGAAGAGAAAGAAAGTTGTCCAAAACAGCTTGCAATCGAATGTTAATGTGAATAGAAAAGGCAGGAGAGTGGTCAGGTACTGTTTTCTCTCAGTTGGCAAGCTGCGCACACAATCGCAGTGTTGTACAGCTTGTTTCATCACCTTTGCCAAGTTGCCGCTCTCTCCGGCTCCCGGAGACGAAGAAGCTGCTTCTTCGCGCAAAGACGATTCTGCGCTCACAGTGCTCTGCAGTGTGTGTCTTCTGCCGAAAGAGATCCGGGAGCTGTGCTTAGCTCTGCAGAGCACCGTACCTTCGTCTTTAGGCTCTCTTCTCATCTACATCTTAGCAAAAAGCTTTTCCACTCTGTCTGGCAAGGAGAAACTGTGCCAGCACAGAAAACATCTCCCATCGTGTTCTAGAGGCTGCACGGAGGTCTGCCGAGTGTTTTGCAAGAAGAGAAAGAAAGTTGTCCAAAACAGCTTGCAATCGAATGTTCATGTGAATATAAAAGGCAGGAGAGTGGTCAGGTACTGTTTTCTCTCACTTGGCAAGCTGCGCACACAATCGCAGTGTTGTACAGCTTGTTTCATCACCTTTGCCAAGTTGCCGCTCTCTCCGGCTCCCGGAGACGAAGAAGCTGCTTCTTCGCGCAAAGACGATTCTGCCGCTCACAGTGCTCTGCAGTGTGTGTCTTCTGCCGAAAGAGATCCGGGAGCTGTGCTTAGCTCTGCAGAGCACCGTACCTTCGTCTTTAGCCTCTCTTCTCGTCTACATCTCAGCAAAAAGCTTTTCCACTCTGTCTGGCAAGGAGAAACTGTGCCAGCACAGAAAACATCTCCCATCGTGTTCTAGAGGCTGCACGGAGGTCTGCCGAGTGTTTTGCAAGAAGAGAAAGAAAGTTGTCCAAAACAGCTTGCAATCGAATGTTCATGTGAATAGAAAAGGCAGGAGAGTGGTCAGGTACTGTTTTCTCTCAGTTGGCAAGCTGCGCACACAATCGCAGTGTTGTACAGCTTGTTTCATCACCTTTGCCAAGTTGCCGCTCTCTCCGGCTCCCGGAGACGAAGAAGCTGCTTCTTCGCGCAAAGAACGATTCTGCAGCTCACAGTGCTCTGCGGTGTGCACCTTCTGCCGAAAGAGGTCCGGGAGCGGTGCTTAGCACTGCAGAGCACCGAACCTTCGTCTTTAGGCTCTCTTCTCGTCTACATCTTAGCAAAAAGCTTTTCCACTCTGTCTGGCAAGGAGAAACTGTGCCAGCACAGAAAACATCTCCCATCGTGTTCTAGAGGCTGCACGGAGGTCTGCCGAGTGTTTTGCAAGAAGAGAAAGAAAGTTGTCCAAAACAGCTTGCAATCGAATGTTCATGTGAATAGAAAAGGCAGGAGAGTGGTCAGGTACTGTTTTCTCTCAGTTGGCAAGCTGCGCACACAATCGCAGTGTTGTACAGCTTGTTTCATCACCTTTGCCAAGTTGCCGCTCTCTCCGGCTCCCGGAGACGAAGAAGCTGCTTCTTCGCGCAAAGACGATTCTGCCGCTCACAGTGCTCTGCAGTGTGTGTCTTCTGCCGAAAGAGATCCGGGAGCTGTGCTTAGCTCTGCAGAGCACCGTACCTTCGTCTTTAGCCTCTCTTCTCGTCTACATCTTAGCAAAAAGCTTTTCCACTCTGTCTGGCAAGGAGAAACTGTGCCAGCACAGAAAACATCTCCCATCGTGTTCTAGAGGCTGCACGGAGGTCTGCCGAGTGTTTTGCAAGAAGAGAAAGAAAGTTGTCCAAAACAGCTTGCAATCGAATGTTCATGTGAATAGAAAAGGCAGGAGAGTGGTCAGTACTGTTTTCTCTCAGTTGGCAAGCTGCGCACACAATCGCAGTGTTGTACAGCTTGTTTCATCACCTTTGCCAAGTTGCCGCTCTCTCCGGCTCCCGGAGACGAAGAAGCTGCTTCTTCGCGCAAAGACGATTCTGCCGCTCACAGTGCTCTGCAGTGTGTGTCTTCTGCCGAAAGAGATCCGGGAGCTGTGCTTAGCTCTGCAGAGCACCGTACCTTCGTCTTTAGGCTCTCTTCTCGTCTACATCTTAGCAAAAAGCTTTTCCACTCTGTCTGGCAAGGAGAAACTGTGCCAGCACAGAAAACATCTCCCATCGTGTTCTAGAGGCTGCACGGAGGTCTGCCGAGTGTTTTGCAAGAAGAGAAAGAAAGTTGTCCAAAACAGCTTGCAATCGAATGTTCATGTGAATAGAAAAGGCAGGAGAGTGGTCAGGTACTGTTTTCTCTCAGTTGGCAAGCTGCGCACACAATCGCAGTGTTGTACAGCTTGTTTCATCACCTTTGCCAAGTTGCCGCTCTCTCCGGCTCCGGAGACGAAGAAGCTGCTTCTTCGCGCAAAGACGATTCTGCCGCTCACAGTGCTCTGCAGTGTGTGTCTTCTGCCGAAAGAGATCCGGGAGCTGTGCTTAGCTCTGCAGAGCACCGTACCTTCGTCTTTAGGCTCTCTTCTCGTCTACATCTTAGCAAAAAGTTTTTCCACTCTGTCTGGCAAGGAGAAACTGTGCCAGCACAGAAAACATCTCCCATCGTGTTCTAGAGGCTGCACGGAGGTCTGCCGAGTGTTTTGCAAGAAGAGAAAGAAAGTTGTCCAAAACAGCTTGCAATCGAATGTTCATGTGAATAGAAAAGGCAGGAGAGTGGTCAGGTACTGTTTTCTCTCAGTTGGCAAGCTGCGCACACAATCGCAGTGTTGTACAGCTTGTTTCATCACCTTTGCCAAGTTGCCGCTCTCTCCGGCTCCCGGAGACGAAGAAGCTGCTTCTTCGCGCAAAGACGATTCTGCAGCTCACAGTGCTCTGCGGTGTGCACCTTCTGCCGAAAGAGGTCCGGGAGCTATGGTTAGCTCTGCAGAGCACCGAACCTTCGTCTTTAGGCTCTCTTCTCGTCTACATCTTAGCAAAAAGCTTTTCCACTCTGTCTGGCAAGGAGAAACTGTGCCAGCACAGAAAACATCTCCCATCGTGTTCTAGAGGCTGCACGGAGGTCTGCCGAGTGTTTTGCAAGAAGAGAAAGAAAGTTGTCCAAAACAGCTTGCAATCGAATGTTCATGTGAATAGAAAAGGCAGGAGAGTGGTCAGGTACTGTTTTCTCTCACTTGGCAAGCTGCGCACACAATCGCAGTGTTGTACAGCTTGTTTCATCACCTTTGCGAAGCTGCCGCTCTCTCCGGCTCCCGGAGACGAAGAAGCTGCTTCTTCGCGCAAAGACGATTCTGCCGCTCACAGTGCTCTGCAGTGTGTGTCTTCTGCCGAAAGAGATCCGGGAGCTGTGCTTAGCTCTGCAGAGCACCGTACCTTCGTCTTTAGCCTCTCTTCTCGTCTACATCTTAGCAAAAAGCTTTTCCACTCTGTCTGGCAAGGAGAAACTGTGCCAGCACAGAAAACATCTCCCATCGTGTTCTAGAGGCTGCACGGAGGTCTGCCGAGTGTTTTGCAAGAAGAGAAAGAAAGTTGTCCAAAACAGCTTGCAATCGAATGTTCATGTGAATAGAAAAGGCAGGAGAGTGGTCAGGTACTGTTTTCTCTCAGTTGGCAAGCTGCGCACACAATCGCAGTGTTGTACAGCTTGTTTCATCACCTTTGCCAAGTTGCCGCTCTCTCCGGCTCCCGGAGACGAAGAAGCTGCTTCTTCGCGCAAAGACGATTCTGCCGCTCACAGTGCTCTGCAGTGTGTGTCTTCTGCCGAAAGAGATCCGGGAGCTGTGCTTAGCTCTGCAGAGCACCGTACCTTCGTCTTTAGCCTCTCTTCTCGTCTACATCTTAGCAAAAAGCTTTTCCACTCTGTCTGGCAAGGAGAAACTGTGCCAGCACAGAAAACATCTCCCATCGTGTTCTAGAGGCTGCACGGAGGTCTGCCGAGTGTTTTGCAAGAAGAGAAAGAAAGTTGTCCAAAACAGCTTGCAATCGAATGTTCATGTGAATAGAAAAGGCAGGAGAGTGGTCAGGTACTGTTTTCTCTCAGTTGGCAAGCTGCGCACACAATCGCAGTGTTGTACAGCTTGTTTCATCACCTTTGCCAAGTTGCCGCTCTCTCCGGCTCCCGGAGACGAAGAAGCTGCTTCTTCGCGCAAAGACGATTCTGCCGCTCACAGTGCTCTGCAGTGTGTGTCTTCTGCCGAAAGAGATCCGGGAGCTGTGCTTAGCTCTGCAGAGCACCGTACCTTCGTCTTTAGCCTCTCTTCTCGTCTACATCTTAGCAAAAAGCTTTTCCACTCTGTCTGGCAAGGAGAAACTGTGCCAGCACAGAAAACATCTCCCATCGTGTTCTAGAGGCTGCACGGAGGTCTGCCGAGTGTTTTGCAAGAAGAGAAAGAAAGTTGTCCAAAACAGCTTGCAATCGAATGTTCATGTGAATAGAAAAGGCAGGAGAGTGGTCAGGTACTGTTTTCTCTCAGTTGGCAAGCTGCGCACACAATCGCAGTGTTGTACAGCTTGTTTCATCACCTTTGCCAAGTTGCCGCTCTCTCCGGCTCCCGGAGACGAAGAAGCTGCTTCTTCGCGCAAAGACGATTCTGCCGCTCACAGTGCTCTGCAGTGTGTGTCTTCTGCCGAAAGAGATCCGGGAGCTGTGCTTAGCTCTGCAGAGCACCGTACCTTCGTCTTTAGCCTCTCTTCTCGTCTACATCTTAGCAAAAAGCTTTTCCACTCTGTCTGGCAAGGAGAAACTGTGCCAGCACAGAAAACATCTCCCATCGTGTTCTAGAGGCTGCACGGAGGTCTGCCGAGTGTTTTGCAAGAAGAGAAAGAAAGTTGTCCAAAACAGCTTGCAATCGAATGTTCATGTGAATAGAAAAGGCAGGAGAGTGGTCAGGTACTGTTTTCTCTCAGTTGGCAAGCTGCGCACACAATCGCAGTGTTGTACAGCTTGTTTCATCACCTTTGCCAAGTTGCCGCTCTCTCCGGCTCCCGGAGACGAAGAAGCTGCTTCTTCGCGCAAAGACGATTCTGCCGCTCACAGTGCTCTGCAGTGTGTGTCTTCTGCCGAAAGAGATCCGGGAGCTGTGCTTAGCTCTGCAGAGCACCGTACCTTCGTCTTTAGCCTCTCTTCTCGTCTACATCTTAGCAAAAAGCTTTTCCACTCTGTCTGGCAAGGAGAAACTGTGCCAGCACAGAAAACATCTCCCATCGTGTTCTAGAGGCTGCACGGAGGTCTGCCGAGTGTTTTGCAAGAAGAGAAAGAAAGTTGTCCAAAACAGCTTGCAATCGAATGTTCATGTGAATAGAAAAGGCAGGAGAGTGGTCAGGTACTGTTTTCTCTCAGTTGGCAAGCTGCGCACACAATCGCAGTGTTGTACAGCTTGTTTCATCACCTTTGCCAAGTTGCCGCTCTCTCCGGCTCCCGGAGACGAAGAAGCTGCTTCTTCGCGCAAAGACGATTCTGCCGCTCACAGTGCTCTGCAGTGTGTGTCTTCTGCCGAAAGAGATCCGGGAGCTGTGCTTAGCTCTGCAGAGCACCGTACCTTCGTCTTTAGGCTCTCTTCTCGTCTACATCTTAGCAAAAAGCTTTTCCACTCTGTCTGGCAAGGAGAAACTGTGCCAGCACAGAAAACATCTCCCATCGTGTTCTAGAGGCTGCACGGAGGTCTGCCGAGTGTTTTGCAAGAAGAGAAAGAAAGTTGTCCAAAACAGCTTGCAATCGAATGTTCATGTGAATAGAAAAGGCAGGAGAGTGGTCAGGTACTGTTTTCTCTCAGTTGGCAAGCTGCGCACACAATCGCAGTGTTGTACAGCTTGTTTCATCACCTTTGCCAAGTTGCCGCTCTCTCCGGCTCCCGGAGACGAAGAAGCTGCTTCTTCGCGCAAAGACGATTCTGCCGCTCACAGTGCTCTGCGGTGTGCACCTTCTGCCGAAAGAGGTCCGGGAGCTGTGGTTAGCTCTGCAGAGCACCGAACCTTCGTCTTTAGCCTCTCTTCTCGTCTACATCTTAGCAAAAAGCTTTTCCACTCTGTCTGGCAAGGAGAAACTGTGCCAGCACAGAAAACATCTCCCATCGTGTTCTAGAGGCTGCACGGAGGTCTGCCGAGTGTTTTGCAAGAAGAGAAAGAAAGTTGTCCAAAACAGCTTGCAATCGAATGTTCATGTGAATAGAAAAGGCAGGAGAGTGGTCAGGTACTGTTTTCTCTCAGTTGGCAAGCTGCGCACACAATCGCAGTGTTGTACAGCTTGTTTCATCACCTTTGCGAAGCTGCCGCTCTCTCCGGCTCCCGGAGACGAAGAAGCTGCTTCTTCGCGCAAAGACGATTCTGCCGCTCACAGTGCTCTGCAGTGTGTGTCTTCTGCCGAAAGAGATCCGGGAGCTGTGCTTAGCTCTGCAGAGCACCGTACCTTCGTCTTTAGCCTCTCTTCTCGTCTACATCTTAGCAAAAAGCTTTTCCACTCTGTCTGGCAAGGAGAAACTGTGCCAGCACAGAAAACATCTCCCATCGTGTTCTAGAGGCTGCACGGAGGTCTGCCGAGTGTTTTGCAAGAAGAGAAAGAAAGTTGTCCAAAACAGCTTGCAATCGAATGTTCATGTGAATAGAAAAGGCAGGAGAGTGGTCAGGTACTGTTTTCTCTCAGTTGGCAAGCTGCGCACACAATCGCAGTGTTGTACAGCTTGTTTCATCACCTTTGCCAAGTTGCCGCTCTCTCCGGCTCCCGGAGACGAAGAAGCTGCTTCTTCGCGCAAAGACGATTCTGCCGCTCACAGTGCTCTGCAGTGTGTGTCTTCTGCCGAAAGAGATCCGGGAGCTGTGCTTAGCTCTGCAGAGCACCGTACCTTCGTCTTTAGCCTCTCTTCTCGTCTACATCTTAGCAAAAAGCTTTTCCACTCTGTCTGGCAAGGAGAAACTGTGCCAGCACAGAAAACATCTCCCATCGTGTTCTAGAGGCTGCACGGAGGTCTGCCGAGTGTTTTGCAAGAAGAGAAAGAAAGTTGTCCAAAACAGCTTGCAATCGAATGTTCATGTGAATAGAAAAGGCAGGAGAGTGGTCAGGTACTGTTTTCTCTCAGTTGGCAAGCTGCGCACACAATCGCAGTGTTGTACAGCTTGTTTCATCACCTTTGCCAAGTTGCCGCTCTCTCCGGCTCCCGGAGACGAAGAAGCTGCTTCTTCGCGCAAAGACGATTCTGCCGCTCACAGTGCTCTGCAGTGTGTGTCTTCTGCCGAAAGAGATCCGGGAGCTGTGCTTAGCTCTGCAGAGCACCGTACCTTCGTCTTTAGCCTCTCTTCTCGTCTACATCTTAGCAAAAAGCTTTTCCACTCTGTCTGGCAAGGAGAAACTGTGCCAGCACAGAAAACATCTCCCATCGTGTTCTAGAGGCTGCACGGAGGTCTGCCGAGTGTTTTGCAAGAAGAGAAAGAAAGTTGTCCAAAACAGCTTGCAATCGAATGTTCATGTGAATAGAAAAGGCAGGAGAGTGGTCAGGTACTGTTTTCTCTCACTTGGCAAGCTGCGCACACAATCGCAGTGTTGTACAGCTTGTTTCATCACCTTTGCCAAGTTGCCGCTCTCTCCGGCTCCCGGAGACGAAGAAGCTGCTTCTTCGCGCAAAGACGATTCTGCCGCTCACAGTGCTCTGCGGTGTGCACCTTCTGCCGAAAGAGGTCCGGGAGCTGTGGTTAGCTCTGCAGAGCACCGAACCTTCGTCTTTAGGCTCTCTTCTCGTCTACATCTTAGGAAAAAGCTTTTCCACTCTGTCTGGCAAGGAGAAACTGTGCCAGCACAGAAAACATCTCCCATCGTGTTCTAGAGGCTGCACGGAGGTCTGCCGAGTGTTTTGCAAGAAGAGAAAGAAAGTTGTCCAAAACAGCTTGCAATCGAATGTTCATGTGAATAGAAAAGGCAGGAGAGTGGTCAGGTACTGTTTTCTCTCACTTGGCAAGCTGCGCACACAATCGCAGTGTTGTACAGCTTGTTTCATCACATTTGCGAAGCTGCCGCTCTCTCCGGCTCCCGGAGACGAAGAAGCTGCTTCTTCGCGCAAAGACGATTCTGCCGCTCACAGTGCTCTGCAGTGTGTGTCTTCTGCCGAAAGAGATCCGGGAGCTGTGCTTAGCTCTGCAGAGCACCGTACCTTCGTCTTTAGCCTCTCTTCTCGTCTACATCTTAGCAAAAAGCTTTTCAACTCTGTCTGGCAAGGAGAAACTGTGCCAGCACAGAAAACATCTCCCATCGTGTTCTAGAGGCTGCACGGAGGTCTGCCGAGTGTTTTGCAAGAAGAGAAAGAAAGTTGTCCAAAACAGCTTGCAATCGAATGTTCATGTGAATAGAAAAGGCAGGAGAGTGGTCAGGTACTGTTTTCTCTCAGTTGGCAAGCTGCGCACACAATCGCAGTGTTGTACAGCTTGTTTCATCACCTTTGCCAAGTTGCCGCTCTCTCCGGCTCCCGGAGACGAAGAAGCTGCTTCTTCGCGCAAAGACGATTCTGCCGCTCACAGTGCTCTGCAGTGTGTGTCTTCTGCCGAAAGAGATCCGGGAGCTGTGCTTAGCTCTGCAGAGCACCGTACCTTCGTCTTTAGGCTCTCTTCTCGTCTACATCTTAGCAAAAAGCTTTTCCACTCTGTCTGGCAAGGAGAAACTGTGCCAGCACAGAAAACATCTCCCATCGTGTTCTAGAGGCTGCACGGAGGTCTGCCGAGTGTTTTGCAAGAAGAGAAAGAAAGTTGTCCAAAACAGCTTGCAATCGAATGTTCATGTGAATAGAAAAGGCAGGAGAGTGGTCAGGTACTGTTTTCTCTCAGTTGGCAAGCTGCGCACACAATCGCAGTGTTGTACAGCTTGTTTCATCACCTTTGCCAAGTTGCCGCTCTCTCCGGCTCCCGGAGACGAAGAAGCTGCTTCTTCGCGCAAAGACGATTCTGCCGCTCACAGTGCTCTGCAGTGTGTGTCTTCTGCCGAAAGAGATCCGGGATCTGTGCTTAGCTCTGCAGAGCACCGTACCTTCGTCTTTAGCCTCTCTTCTCGTCTACATCTTAGCAAAAAGCTTTTCCACTCTGTCTGGCAAGGAGAAACCGTGCCAGCACAGAAAACATCTCCCATCGTGTTCTAGAGGCTGCACGGAGGTCTGCCGAGTGTTTTGCAAGAAGAGAAAGAAAGTTGTCCAAAACAGCTTGCAATCGAATGTTCATGTGAATAGAAAAGGCAGGAGAGTGGTCAGGTACTGTTTTCTCTCACTTGGCAAGCTGCGCACACAATCGCAGTGTTGTACAGCTTGTTTCATCACCTTTGCCAAGTTGCCGCTCTCTCCGGCTCCCGGAGACGAAGAAGCTGCTTCTTCGCGCAAAGACGATTCTGCCGCTCACAGTGCTCTGCAGTGTGTGTCTTCTGCCGAAAGAGATCCGGGAGCTGTGCTTAGCTCTGCAGAGCACCGTACCTTCGTCTTTAGCCTCTCTTCTCGTCTACATCTTAGCAAAAAGCTTTTCCACTCTGTCTGGCAAGGAGAAACTGTGCCAGCACAGAAAACATCTCCCATCGTGTTCTAGAGGCTGCACGGAGGTCTGCCGAGTGTTTTGCAAGAAGAGAAAGAAAGTTGTCCAAAACAGCTTGCAATCGAATGTTCATGTGAATAGAAAAGGCAGGAGAGTGGTCAGGTACTGTTTTCTCTCAGTTGGCAAGCTGCGCACACAATCGCAGTGTTGTACAGCTTGTTTCATCACCTTTGCCAAGTTGCCGCTCTCTCCGGCTCCCGGAGACGAAGAAGCTGCTTCTTCGCGCAAAGACGATTCTGCCGCTCACAGTGCTCTGCAGTGTGTGTCTTCTGCCGAAAGAGATCCGGGAGCTGTGCTTAGCTCTGCAGAGCACCGTACCTTCGTCTTTAGCCTCTCTTCTCGTCTACATCTTAGCAAAAAGCTTTTCCACTCTGTCTGGCAAGGAGAAACTGTGCCAGCACAGAAAACATCTCCCATCGTGTTCTAGAGGCTGCACGGAGGTCTGCCGAGTGTTTTGCAAGAAGAGAAAGAAAGTTGTCCAAAACAGCTTGCAATCGAATGTTCATGTGAATAGAAAAGGCAGGAGAGTGGTCAGGTACTGTTTTCTCTCAGTTGGCAAGCTGCGCACACAATCGCAGTGTTGTACAGCTTGTTTCATCACCTTTGCCAAGTTGCCGCTCTCTCCGGCTCCCGGAGACGAAGAAGCTGCTTCTTCGCGCAAAGACGATTCTGCCGCTCACAGTGCTCTGCAGTGTGTGTCTTCTGCCGAAAGAGATCCGGGAGCTGTGCTTAGCTCTGCAGAGCACCGTACCTTCGTCTTTAGCCTCTCTTCTCGTCTACATCTTAGCAAAAAGCTTTTCCACTCTGTCTGGCAAGGAGAAACTGTGCCAGCACAGAAAACATCTCCCATCGTGTTCTAGAGGCTGCACGGAGGTCTGCCGAGTGTTTTGCAAGAAGAGAAAGAAAGTTGTCCAAAACAGCTTGCAATCGAATGTTCATGTGAATAGAAAAGGCAGGAGAGTGGTCAGGTACTGTTTTCTCTCAGTTGGCAAGCTGCGCACACAATCGCAGTGTTGTACAGCTTGTTTCATCACCTTTGCCAAGTTGCCGCTCTCTCCGGCTCCCGGAGACGAAGAAGCTGCTTCTTCGCGCAAAGACGATTCTGCCGCTCACAGTGCTCTGCAGTGTGTGTCTTCTGCCGAAAGAGATCCGGGAGCTGTGCTTAGCTCTGCAGAGCACCGTACCTTCGTCTTTAGCCTCTCTTCTCGTCTACATCTTAGCAAAAAGCTTTTCCACTCTGTCTGGCAAGGAGAAACCGTGCCAGCACAGAAAACATCTCCCATCGTGTTCTAGAGGCTGCACGGAGGTCTGCCGAGTGTTTTGCAAGAAGAGAAAGAAAGTTGTCCAAAACAGCTTGCAATCGAATGTTCATGTGAATAGAAAAGGCAGGAGAGTGGTCAGGTACTGTTTTCTCTCACTTGGCAAGCTGCGCACACAATCGCAGTGTTGTACAGCTTGTTTCATCACCTTTGCCAAGTTGCCGCTCTCTCCGGCTCCCGGAGACGAAGAAGCTGCTTCTTCGCGCAAAGACGATTCTGCCGCTCACAGTGCTCTGCAGTGTGTGTCTTCTGCCGAAAGAGATCCGGGAGCTGTGCTTAGCTCTGCAGAGCACCGTACCTTCGTCTTTAGCCTCTCTTCTCGTCTACATCTTAGCAAAAAGCTTTTCCACTCTGTCTGGCAAGGAGAAACTGTGCCAGCACAGAAAACATCTCCCATCGTGTTCTAGAGGCTGCACGGAGGTCTGCCGAGTGTTTTGCAAGAAGAGAAAGAAAGTTGTCCAAAACAGCTTGCAATCGAATGTTCATGTGAATAGAAAAGGCAGGAGAGTGGTCAGGTACTGTTTTCTCTCAGTTGGCAAGCTGCGCACACAATCGCAGTGTTGTACAGCTTGTTTCATCACCTTTGCCAAGTTGCCGCTCTCTCCGGCTCCCGGAGACGAAGAAGCTGCTTCTTCGCGCAAAGACGATTCTGCCGCTCACAGTGCTCTGCAGTGTGTGTCTTCTGCCGAAAGAGATCCGGGAGCTGTGCTTAGCTCTGCAGAGCACCGTACCTTCGTCTTTAGCCTCTCTTCTCGTCTACATCTTAGCAAAAAGCTTTTCCACTCTGTCTGGCAAGGAGAAACTGTGCCAGCACAGAAAACATCTCCCATCGTGTTCTAGAGGCTGCACGGAGATCTGCCGAGTGTTTTGCAAGAAGAGAAAGAAAGTTGTCCAAAACAGCTTGCAATCGAATGTTCATGTGAATAGAAAAGGCAGGAGAGTGGTCAGGTACTGTTTTCTCTCAGTTGGCAAGCTGCGCACACAATCGCAGTGTTGTACAGCTTGTTTCATCACCTTTGCCAAGTTGCCGCTCTCTCCGGCTCCCGGAGACGAAGAAGCTGCTTCTTCGCGCAAAGACGATTCTGCCGCTCACAGTGCTCTGCAGTGTGTGTCTTCTGCCGAAAGAGATCCGGGAGCTGTGCTTAGCTCTGCAGAGCACCGTACCTTCGTCTTTAGCCTCTCTTCTCGTCTACATCTTAGCAAAAAGCTTTTCCACTCTGTCTGGCAAGGAGAAACTGTGCCAGCACAGAAAACATCTCCCATCGTGTTCTAGAGGCTGCACGGAGGTCTGCCGAGTGTTTTGCAAGAAGAGAAAGAAAGTTGTCCAAAACAGCTTGCAATCGAATGTTCATGTGAATAGAAAAGGCAGGAGAGTGGTCAGGTACTGTTTTCTCTCAGTTGGCAAGCTGCGCACACAATCGCAGTGTTGTACAGCTTGTTTCATCACCTTTGCCAAGTTGCCGCTCTCTCCGGCTCCCGGAGACGAAGAAGCTGCTTCTTCGCGCAAAGACGATTCTGCCGCTCACAGTGCTCTGCAGTGTGTGTCTTCTGCCGAAAGAGATCCGGGAGCTGTGCTTAGCTCTGCAGAGCACCGTACCTTCGTCTTTAGCCTCTCTTCTCGTCTACATCTTAGCAAAAAGCTTTTCCACTCTGTCTGGCAAGGAGAAACTGTGCCAGCACAGAAAACATCTCCCATCGTGTTCTAGAGGCTGCACGGAGGTCTGCCGAGTGTTTTGCAAGAAGAGAAAGAAAGTTGTCCAAAACAGCTTGCAATCGAATGTTCATGTGAATAGAAAAGGCAGGAGAGTGGTCAGGTACTGTTTTCTCTCAGTTGGCAAGCTGCGCACACAATCGCAGTGTTGTACAGCTTGTTTCATCACCTTTGCCAAGTTGCCGCTCTCTCCGGCTCCCGGAGACGAAGAAGCTGCTTCTTCGCGCAAAGACGATTCTGCCGCTCACAGTGCTCTGCAGTGTGTGTCTTCTGCCGAAAGAGATCCGGGAGCTGTGCTTAGCTCTGCAGAGCACCGTACCTTCGTCTTTAGGCTCTCTTCTCGTCTACATCTTAGGAAAAAGCTTTTCCACTCTGTCTGGCAAGGAGAAACTGTGCCAGCACAGAAAACATCTCCCATCGTGTTCTAGAGGCTGCACGGAGGTCTGCCGAGTGTTTTGCAAGAAGAGAAAGAAAGTTGTCCAAAACAGCTTGCAATCGAATGTTCATGTGAATAGAAAAGGCAGGAGAGTGGTCAGGTACTGTTTTCTCTCAGTTGGCAAGCTGCGCACACAATCGCAGTGTTGTACAGCTTGTTTCATCACCTTTGCCAAGTTGCCGCTCTCTCCGGCTCCCGGAGACGAAGAAGCTGCTTCTTCGCGCAAAGACGATTCTGCCGCTCACAGTGCTCTGCAGTGTGTGTCTTCTGCCGAAAGAGATCCGGGAGCTGTGCTTAGCTCTGCAGAGCACCGTACCTTCGTCTTTAGCCTCTCTTCTCGTCTACATCTTAGCAAAAAGCTTTTCCACTCTGTCTGGCAAGGAGAAACTGTGCCAGCACAGAAAACATCTCCCATCGTGTTCTAGAGGCTGCACGGAGGTCTGCCGAGTGTTTTGCAAGAAGAGAAAGAAAGTTGTCCAAAACAGCTTGCAATCGAATGTTCATGTGAATAGAAAAGGCAGGAGAGTGGTCAGGTACTGTTTTCTCTCACTTGGCAAGCTGCGCACACAATCGCAGTGTTGTACAGCTTGTTTCATCACATTTGCGAAGCTGCCGCTCTCTCCGGCTCCCGGAGACGAAGAAGCTGCTTCTTCGCGCAAAGACGATTCTGCCGCTCACAGTGCTCTGCAGTGTGTGTCTTCTGCCGAAAGAGATCCGGGAGCTGTGCTTAGCTCTGCAGAGCACCGTACCTTCGTCTTTAGCCTCTCTTCTCGTCTACATCTTAGCAAAAAGCTTTTCCACTCTGTCTGGCAAGGAGAAACTGTGCCAGCACAGAAAACATCTCCCATCGTGTTCTAGAGGCTGCACGGAGGTCTGCCGAGTGTTTTGCAAGAAGAGAAAGAAAGTTGTCCAAAACAGCTTGCAATCGAATGTTCATGTGAATAGAAAAGGCAGGAGAGTGGTCAGGTACTGTTTTCTCTCAGTTGGCAAGCTGCGCACACAATCGCAGTGTTGTACAGCTTGTTTCATCACCTTTGCCAAGTTGCCGCTCTCTCCGGCTCCCGGAGACGAAGAAGCTGCTTCTTCGCGCAAAGACGATTCTGCCGCTCACAGTGCTCTGCAGTGTGTGTCTTCTGCCGAAAGAGATCCGGGAGCTGTGCTTAGCTCTGCAGAGCACCGTACCTTCGTCTTTAGCCTCTCTTCTCGTCTACATCTTAGCAAAAAGCTTTTCCACTCTGTCTGGCAAGGAGAAACTGTGCCAGCACAGAAAACATCTCCCATCGTGTTCTAGAGGCTGCACGGAGGTCTGCCGAGTGTTTTGCAAGAAGAGAAAGAAAGTTGTCCAAAACAGCTTGCAATCGAATGTTCATGTGAATAGAAAAGGCAGGAGAGTGGTCAGGTACTGTTTTCTCTCACTTGGCAAGCTGCGCACACAATCGCAGTGTTGTACAGCTTGTTTCATCACCTTTGCCAAGTTGCCGCTCTCTCCGGCTCCCGGAGACGAAGAAGCTGCTTCTTCGCGCAAAGACGATTCTGCCGCTCACAGTGCTCTGCAGTGTGTGTCTTCTGCCGAAAGAGATCCGGGAGCTGTGCTTAGCTCTGCAGAGCACCGTACCTTCGTCTTTAGGCTCTCTTCTCGTCTACATCTTAGCAAAATGCTTTTCCACTCTGTCTGGCAAGGAGATACCGTGCCAGCAGAGAAAACATCTCCCATCGTGTTCTAGAGGCTGCACGGAGGTCTGCCGAGTGTTTTGCAAGAAGAGAAAGAAAGTTGTCCAAAACAGCTTGCAATCGAATGTTCATGTGAATAGAAAAGGCAGGAGAGTGGTCAGGTACTGTTTTCTCTCACTTGGCAAGCTGCGCACACAATCGCAGTGTTGTACAGCTTGTTTCATCACCTTTGCCAAGTTGCCGCTCTCTCCGGCTCCCGGAGACGAAGAAGCTGCTTCTTCGCGCAAAGACGATTCTGCCGCTCACAGTGCTCTGCAGTGTGTGTCTTCTGCCGAAAGAGATCCGGGAGCTGTGCTTAGCTCTGCAGAGCACCGTACCTTCGTCTTTAGCCTCTCTTCTCGTCTACATCTTAGCAAAAAGCTTTTCCACTCTGTCTGGCAAGGAGAAACTGTGCCAGCACAGAAAACATCTCCCATCGTGTTCTAGAGGCTGCACGGAGGTCTGCCGAGTGTTTTGCAAGAAGAGAAAGAAAGTTGTCCAAAACAGCTTGCAATCGAATGTTCATGTGAATAGAAAAGGCAGGAGAGTGGTCAGGTACTGTTTTCTCTCAGTTGGCAAGCTGCGCACACAATCGCAGTGTTGTACAGCTTGTTTCATCACCTTTGCCAAGTTGCCGCTCTCTCCGGCTCCCGGAGACGAAGAAGCTGCTTCTTCGCGCAAAGACGATTCTGCCGCTCACAGTGCTCTGCAGTGTGTGTCTTCTGCCGAAAGAGATCCGGGAGCTGTGCTTAGCTCTGCAGAGCACCGTACCTTCGTCTTTAGCCTCTCTTCTCGTCTACATCTTAGCAAAAAGCTTTTCCACTCTGTCTGGCAAGGAGAAACTGTGCCAGCACAGAAAACATCTCCCATCGTGTTCTAGAGGCTGCACGGAGATCTGCCGAGTGTTTTGCAAGAAGAGAAAGAAAGTTGTCCAAAACAGCTTGCAATCGAATGTTCATGTGAATAGAAAAGGCAGGAGAGTGGTCAGGTACTGTTTTCTCTCAGTTGGCAAGCTGCGCACACAATCGCAGTGTTGTACAGCTTGTTTCATCACCTTTGCCAAGTTGCCGCTCTCTCCGGCTCCCGGAGACGAAGAAGCTGCTTCTTCGCGCAAAGACGATTCTGCCGCTCACAGTGCTCTGCAGTGTGTGTCTTCTGCCGAAAGAGATCCGGGAGCTGTGCTTAGCTCTGCAGAGCACCGTACCTTCGTCTTTAGCCTCTCTTCTCGTCTACATCTTAGCAAAAAGCTTTTCCACTCTGTCTGGCAAGGAGAAACTGTGCCAGCACAGAAAACATCTCCCATCGTGTTCTAGAGGCTGCACGGAGGTCTGCCGAGTGTTTTGCAAGAAGAGAAAGAAAGTTGTCCAAAACAGCTTGCAATCGAATGTTCATGTGAATAGAAAAGGCAGGAGAGTGGTCAGGTACTGTTTTCTCTCAGTTGGCAAGCTGCGCACACAATCGCAGTGTTGTACAGCTTGTTTCATCACCTTTGCCAAGTTGCCGCTCTCTCCGGCTCCCGGAGACGAAGAAGCTGCTTCTTCGCGCAAAGACGATTCTGCCGCTCACAGTGCTCTGCAGTGTGTGTCTTCTGCCGAAAGAGATCCGGGAGCTGTGCTTAGCTCTGCAGAGCACCGTACCTTCGTCTTTAGGCTCTCTTCTCGTCTACATCTTAGCAAAAAGCTTTTCCACTCTGTCTGGCAAGGAGAAACTGTGCCAGCACAGAAAACATCTCCCATCGTGTTCTAGAGGCTGCACGGAGGTCTGCCGAGTGTTTTGCAAGAAGAGAAAGAAAGTTGTCCAAAACAGCTTGCAATCGAATGTTCATGTGAATAGAAAAGGCAGGAGAGTGGTCAGGTACTGTTTTCTCTCAGTTGGCAAGCTGCGCACACAATCGCAGTGTTGTACAGCTTGTTTCATCACCTTTGCCAAGTTGCCGCTCTCTCCGGCTCCCGGAGACGAAGAAGCTGCTTCTTCGCGCAAAGACGATTCTGCCGCTCACAGTGCTCTGCAGTGTGTGTCTTCTGCCGAAAGAGATCCGGGAGCTGTGCTTAGCTCTGCAGAGCACCGTACCTTCGTCTTTAGCCTCTCTTCTCGTCTACATCTTAGCAAAAAGCTTTTCCACTCTGTCTGGCAAGGAGAAACTGTGCCAGCACAGAAAACATCTCCCATCGTGTTCTAGAGGCTGCACGGAGGTCTGCCGAGTGTTTTGCAAGAAGAGAAAGAAAGTTGTCCAAAACAGCTTGCAATCGAATGTTCATGTGAATAGAAAAGGCAGGAGAGTGGTCAGGTACTGTTTTCTCTCAGTTGGCAAGCTGCGCACACAATCGCAGTGTTGTACAGCTTGTTTCATCACCTTTGCCAAGTTGCCGCTCTCTCCGGCTCCCGGAGACGAAGAAGCTGCTTCTTCGCGCAAAGACGATTCTGCCGCTCACAGTGCTCTGCAGTGTGTGTCTTCTGCCGAAAGAGATCCGGGAGCTGTGCTTAGCTCTGCAGAGCACCGTACCTTCGTCTTTAGCCTCTCTTCTCGTCTACATCTTAGCAAAAAGCTTTTCCACTCTGTCTGGCAAGGAGAAACTGTGCCAGCACAGAAAACATCTCCCATCGTGTTCTAGAGGCTGCACGGAGGTCTGCCGAGTGTTTTGCAAGAAGAGAAAGAAAGTTGTCCAAAACAGCTTGCAATCGAATGTTCATGTGAATAGAAAAGGCAGGAGAGTGGTCAGGTACTGTTTTCTCTCAGTTGGCAAGCTGCGCACACAATCGCAGTGTTGTACAGCTTGTTTCATCACCTTTGCCAAGTTGCCGCTCTCTCCGGCTCCCGGAGACGAAGAAGCTGCTTCTTCGCGCAAAGACGATTCTGCCGCTCACAGTGCTCTGCAGTGTGTGTCTTCTGCCGAAAGAGATCCGGGAGCTGTGCTTAGCTCTGCAGAGCACCGTACCTTCGTCTTTAGGCTCTCTTCTCGTCTACATCTTAGCAAAAAGCTTTTCCACTCTGTCTGGCAAGGAGAAACTGTGCCAGCACAGAAAACATCTCCCATCGTGTTCTAGAGGCTGCACGGAGGTCTGCCGAGTGTTTTGCAAGAAGAGAAAGAAAGTTGTCCAAAACAGCTTGCAATCGAATGTTCATGTGAATAGAAAAGGCAGGAGAGTGGTCAGGTACTGTTTTCTCTCAGTTGGCAAGCTGCGCACACAATCGCAGTGTTGTACAGCTTGTTTCATCACCTTTGCCAAGTTGCCGCTCTCTCCGGCTCCCGGAGACGAAGAAGCTGCTTCTTCGCGCAAAGACGATTCTGCCGCTCACAGTGCTCTGCAGTGTGTGTCTTCTGCCGAAAGAGATCCGGGAGCTGTGCTTAGCTCTGCAGAGCACCGTACCTTCGTCTTTAGCCTCTCTTCTCGTCTACATCTTAGCAAAAAGCTTTTCCACTCTGTCTGGCAAGGAGAAACTGTGCCAGCACAGAAAACATCTCCCATCGTGTTCTAGAGGCTGCACGGAGGTCTGCCGAGTGTTTTGCAAGAAGAGAAAGAAAGTTGTCCAAAACAGCTTGCAATCGAATGTTCATGTGAATAGAAAAGGCAGGAGAGTGGTCAGGTACTGTTTTCTCTCAGTTGGCAAGCTGCGCACACAATCGCAGTGTTGTACAGCTTGTTTCATCACCTTTGCCAAGTTGCCGCTCTCTCCGGCTCCCGGAGACGAAGAAGCTGCTTCTTCGCGCAAAGACGATTCTGCCGCTCACAGTGCTCTGCAGTGTGTGTCTTCTGCCGAAAGAGATCCGGGAGCTGTGCTTAGCTCTGCAGAGCACCGTACCTTCGTCTTTAGCCTCTCTTCTCGTCTACATCTTAGCAAAAAGCTTTTCCACTCTGTCTGGCAAGGAGAAACTGTGCCAGCACAGAAAACATCTCCCATCGTGTTCTAGAGGCTGCACGGAGGTCTGCCGAGTGTTTTGCAAGAAGAGAAAGAAAGTTGTCCAAAACAGCTTGCAATCGAATGTTCATGTGAATAGAAAAGGCAGGAGAGTGGTCAGGTACTGTTTTCTCTCAGTTGGCAAGCTGCGCACACAATCGCAGTGTTGTACAGCTTGTTTCATCACCTTTGCCAAGTTGCCGCTCTCTCCGGCTCCCGGAGACGAAGAAGCTGCTTCTTCGCGCAAAGACGATTCTGCAGCTCACAGTGCTCTGCGGTGTGCACCTTCTGCCGAAAGAGGTCCGGGAGCTGTGCTTAGCTCTGCAGAGCACCGAACCTTCGTCTTTAGGCTCTCTTCTCGTCTACATCTTAGCAAAAAGCTTTTCCACTCTGTCTGGCAAGGAGAAACTGTGCCAGCACAGAAAACATCTCCCATCGTGTTCTAGAGGCTGCACGGAGGTCTGCCGAGTGTTTTGCAAGAAGAGAAAGAAAGTTGTCCAAAACAGCTTGCAATCGAATGTTCATGTGAATAGAAAAGGCAGGAGAGTGGTCAGGTACTGTTTTCTCTCACTTGGCAAGCTGCGCACACAATCGCAGTGTTGTACAGCTTGTTTCATCACCTTTGCGAAGCTGCCGCTCTCTCCGGCTCCCGGAGACGAAGAAGCTGCTTCTTCGCGCAAAGACGATTCTGCCGCTCACAGTGCTCTGCAGTGTGTGTCTTCTGCCGAAAGAGATCCGGGAGCTGTGCTTAGCTCTGCAGAGCACCGTACCTTCGTCTTTAGCCTCTCTTCTCGTCTACATCTTAGCAAAAAGCTTTTCCACTCTGTCTGGCAAGGAGAAACTGTGCCAGCACAGAAAACATCTCCCATCGTGTTCTAGAGGCTGCACGGAGGTCTGCCGAGTGTTTTGCAAGAAGAGAAAGAAAGTTGTCCAAAACAGCTTGCAATCGAATGTTCATGTGAATAGAAAAGGCAGGAGAGTGGTCAGGTACTGTTTTCTCTCAGTTGGCAAGCTGCGCACACAATCGCAGTGTTGTACAGCTTGTTTCATCACCTTTGCCAAGTTGCCGCTCTCTCCGGCTCCCGGAGACGAAGAAGCTGCTTCTTCGCGCAAAGACGATTCTGCCGCTCACAGTGCTCTGCAGTGTGTGTCTTCTGCCGAAAGAGATCCGGGAGCTGTGCTTAGCTCTGCAGAGCACCGTACCTTCGTCTTTAGCCTCTCTTCTCGTCTACATCTTAGCAAAAAGCTTTTCCACTCTGTCTGGCAAGGAGAAACTGTGCCAGCACAGAAAACATCTCCCATCGTGTTCTAGAGGCTGCACGGAGGTCTGCCGAGTGTTTTGCAAGAAGAGAAAGAAAGTTGTCCAAAACAGCTTGCAATCGAATGTTCATGTGAATAGAAAAGGCAGGAGAGTGGTCAGGTACTGTTTTCTCTCAGTTGGCAAGCTGCGCACACAATCGCAGTGTTGTACAGCTTGTTTCATCACCTTTGCCAAGTTGCCGCTCTCTCCGGCTCCCGGAGACGAAGAAGCTGCTTCTTCGCGCAAAGACGATTCTGCCGCTCACAGTGCTCTGCAGTGTGTGTCTTCTGCCGAAAGAGATCCGGGAGCTGTGCTTAGCTCTGCAGAGCACCGTACCTTCGTCTTTAGCCTCTCTTCTCGTCTACATCTTAGCAAAAAGCTTTTCCACTCTGTCTGGCAAGGAGAAACTGTGCCAGCACAGAAAACATCTCCCATCGTGTTCTAGAGGCTGCACGGAGGTCTGCCGAGTGTTTTGCAAGAAGAGAAAGAAAGTTGTCCAAAACAGCTTGCAATCGAATGTTCATGTGAATAGAAAAGGCAGGAGAGTGGTCAGGTACTGTTTTCTCTCAGTTGGCAAGCTGCGCACACAATCGCAGTGTTGTACAGCTTGTTTCATCACCTTTGCCAAGTTGCCGCTCTCTCCGGCTCCCGGAGACGAAGAAGCTGCTTCTTCGCGCAAAGACGATTCTGCCGCTCACAGTGCTCTGCAGTGTGTGTCTTCTGCCGAAAGAGATCCGGGAGCTGTGCTTAGCTCTGCAGAGCACCGTACCTTCGTCTTTAGCCTCTCTTCTCGTCTACATCTTAGCAAAAAGCTTTTCCACTCTGTCTGGCAAGGAGAAACTGTGCCAGCACAGAAAACATCTCCCATCGTGTTCTAGAGGCTGCACGGAGGTCTGCCGAGTGTTTTGCAAGAAGAGAAAGAAAGTTGTCCAAAACAGCTTGCAATCGAATGTTCATGTGAATAGAAAAGGCAGGAGAGTGGTCAGGTACTGTTTTCTCTCAGTTGGCAAGCTGCGCACACAATCGCAGTGTTGTACAGCTTGTTTCATCACCTTTGCCAAGTTGCCGCTCTCT
This sequence comes from Melozone crissalis, assembly GCF_028551555.1. Lineage (NCBI taxonomy): Eukaryota > Metazoa > Chordata > Aves > Passeriformes > Passerellidae > Melozone > Melozone crissalis. Next base: position 47,322 of record NW_026535942.1, on the reverse strand, counting down.
CCGGCTCCCGGAGACGAAGAAGCTGCTTCTTCGCGCAAAGACGATTCTGCCGCTCACAGTGCTCTGCAGTGTGTGTCTTCTGCCGAAAGAGATCCGGGAGCTGTGCTTAGCTCTGCAGAGCACCGTACCTTCGTCTTTAGCCTCTCTTCTCGTCTACATCTTAGCAAAAAGCTTTTCCACTCTGTCTGGCAAGGAGAAACTGTGCCAGCACAGAAAACATCTCCCATCGTGTTCTAGAGGCTGCACGGAGGTCTGCCGAGTGTTTTGCAAGAAGAGAAAGAAAGTTGTCCAAAACAGCTTGCAATCGAATGTTCATGTGAATAGAAAAGGCAGGAGAGTGGTCAGGTACTGTTTTCTCTCACTTGGCAAGCTGCGCACACAATCGCAGTGTTGTACAGCTTGTTTCATCACCTTTGCCAAGTTGCCGCTCTCTCCGGCTCCCGGAGACGAAGAAGCTGCTTCTTCGCGCAAAGACGATTCTGCCGCTCACAGTGCTCTGCAGTGTGTGTCTTCTGCCGAAAGAGATCCGGGAGCTGTGCTTAGCTCTGCAGAGCACCGTACCTTCGTCTTTAGCCTCTCTTCTCGTCTACATCTTAGCAAAAAGCTTTTCCACTCTGTCTGGCAAGGAGAAACTGTGCCAGCACAGAAAACATCTCCCATCGTGTTCTAGAGGCTGCACGGAGGTCTGCCGAGTGTTTTGCAAGAAGAGAAAGAAAGTTGTCCAAAACAGCTTGCAATCGAATGTTCATGTGAATAGAAAAGGCAGGAGAGTGGTCAGGTACTGTTTTCTCTCAGTTGGCAAGCTGCGCACACAATCGCAGTGTTGTACAGCTTGTTTCATCACCTTTGCCAAGTTGCCGCTCTCTCCGGCTCCCGGAGACGAAGAAGCTGCTTCTTCGCGCAAAGACGATTCTGCAGCTCACAGTGCTCTGCGGTGTGCACCTTCTGCCGAAAGAGGTCCGGGAGCTGTGGTTAGCTCTGCAGAGCACCGAACCTTCGTCTTTAGGCTCTCTTCTCGTCTACATCTTAGCAAAAAGCTTTTCCACTCTGTCTGGCAAGGAGAAACTGTGCCAGCACAGAAAACATCTCCCATCGTGTTCTAGAGGCTGCACGGAGGTCTGCCGAGTGTTTTGCAAGAAGAGAAAGAAAGTTGTCCAAAACAGCTTGCAATCGAATGTTCATGTGAATAGAAAAGGCAGGAGAGTGGTCAGGTACTGTTTTCTCTCACTTGGCAAGCTGCGCACACAATCGCAGTGTTGTACAGCTTGTTTCATCACCTTTGCGAAGCTGCCGCTCTCTCCGGCTCCCGGAGACGAAGAAGCTGCTTCTTCGCGCAAAGACGATTCTGCCGCTCACAGTGCTCTGCAGTGTGTGTCTTCTGCCGAAAGAGATCCGGGAGCTGTGCTTAGCTCTGCAGAGCACCGTACCTTCGTCTTTAGCCTCTCTTCTCGTCTACATCTTAGCAAAAAGCTTTTCCACTCTGTCTGGCAAGGAGAAACTGTGCCAGCACAGAAAACATCTCCCATCGTGTTCTAGAGGCTGCACGGAGGTCTGCCGAGTGTTTTGCAAGAAGAGAAAGAAAGTTGTCCAAAACAGCTTGCAATCGAATGTTCATGTGAATAGAAAAGGCAGGAGAGTGGTCAGGTACTGTTTTCTCTCAGTTGGCAAGCTGCGCACACAATCGCAGTGTTGTACAGCTTGTTTCATCACCTTTGCCAAGTTGCCGCTCTCTCCGGCTCCCGGAGACGAAGAAGCTGCTTCTTCGCGCAAAGACGATTCTGCCGCTCACAGTGCTCTGCAGTGTGTGTCTTCTGCCGAAAGAGATCCGGGAGCTGTGCTTAGCTCTGCAGAGCACCGTACCTTCGTCTTTAGCCTCTCTTCTCGTCTACATCTTAGCAAAAAGCTTTTCCACTCTGTCTGGCAAGGAGAAACTGTGCCAGCACAGAAAACATCTCCCATCGTGTTCTAGAGGCTGCACGGAGGTCTGCCGAGTGTTTTGCAAGAAGAGAAAGAAAGTTGTCCAAAACAGCTTGCAATCGAATGTTCATGTGAATAGAAAAGGCAGGAGAGTGGTCAGGTACTGTTTTCTCTCAGTTGGCAAGCTGCGCACACAATCGCAGTGTTGTACAGCTTGTTTCATCACCTTTGCCAAGTTGCCGCTCTCTCCGGCTCCCGGAGACGAAGAAGCTGCTTCTTCACGCAAAGACGATTCTGCCGCTCACAGTGCTCTGCAGTGTGTGTCTTCTGCCGAAAGAGATCCGGGAGCTGTGCTTAGCTCTGCAGAGCACCGTACCTTCGTCTTTAGCCTCTCTTCTCGTCTACATCTTAGCAAAAAGCTTTTCCACTCTGTCTGGCAAGGAGAAACTGTGCCAGCACAGAAAACATCTCCCATCGTGTTCTAGAGGCTGCACGGAGGTCTGCCGAGTGTTTTGCAAGAAGAGAAAGAAAGTTGTCCAAAACAGCTTGCAATCGAATGTTCATGTGAATAGAAAAGGCAGGAGAGTGGTCAGGTACTGTTTTCTCTCAGTTGGCAAGCTGCGCACACAATCGCAGTGTTGTACAGCTTGTTTCATCACCTTTGCCAAGTTGCCGCTCTCTCCGGCTCCCGGAGACGAAGAAGCTGCTTCTTCGCGCAAAGACGATTCTGCCGCTCACAGTGCTCTGCAGTGTGTGTCTTCTGCCGAAAGAGATCCGGGAGCTGTGCTTAGCTCTGCAGAGCACCGTACCTTCGTCTTTAGCCTCTCTTCTCGTCTACATCTTAGCAAAAAGCTTTTCCACTCTGTCTGGCAAGGAGAAACTGTGCCAGCACAGAAAACATCTCCCATCGTGTTCTAGAGGCTGCACGGAGGTCTGCCGAGTGTTTTGCAAGAAGAGAAAGAAAGTTGTCCAAAACAGCTTGCAATCGAATGTTCATGTGAATAGAAAAGGCAGGAGAGTGGTCAGGTACTGTTTTCTCTCAGTTGGCAAGCTGCGCACACAATCGCAGTGTTGTACAGCTTGTTTCATCACCTTTGCCAAGTTGCCGCTCTCTCCGGCTCCCGGAGACGAAGAAGCTGCTTCTTCGCGCAAAGACGATTCTGCCGCTCACAGTGCTCTGCAGTGTGTGTCTTCTGCCGAAAGAGATCCGGGAGCTGTGCTTAGCTCTGCAGAGCACCGTACCTTCGTCTTTAGCCTCTCTTCTCGTCTACATCTTAGCAAAAAGCTTTTCCACTCTGTCTGGCAAGGAGAAACTGTGCCAGCACAGAAAACATCTCCCATCGTGTTCTAGAGGCTGCACGGAGGTCTGCCGAGTGTTTTGCAAGAAGAGAAAGAAAGTTGTCCAAAACAGCTTGCAATCGAATGTTCATGTGAATAGAAAAGGCAGGAGAGTGGTCAGGTACTGTTTTCTCTCAGTTGGCAAGCTGCGCACACAATCGCAGTGTTGTACAGCTTGTTTCATCACCTTTGCCAAGTTGCCGCTCTCTCCGGCTCCCGGAGACGAAGAAGCTGCTTCTTCGCGCAAAGACGATTCTGCCGCTCACAGTGCTCTGCAGTGTGTGTCTTCTGCCGAAAGAGATCCGGGAGCTGTGCTTAGCTCTGCAGAGCACCGTACCTTCGTCTTTAGCCTCTCTTCTCGTCTACATCTTAGCAAAAAGCTTTTCCACTCTGTCTGGCAAGGAGAAACTGTGCCAGCACAGAAAACATCTCCCATCGTGTTCTAGAGGCTGCACGGAGGTCTGCCGAGTGTTTTGCAAGAAGAGAAAGAAAGTTGTCCAAAACAGCTTGCAATCGAATGTTCATGTGAATAGAAAAGGCAGGAGAGTGGTCAGGTACTGTTTTCTCTCACTTGGCAAGCTGCGCACACAATCGCAGTGTTGTACAGCTTGTTTCATCACCTTTGCCAAGTTGCCGCTCTCTCCGGCTCCCGGAGACGAAGAAGCTGCTTCTTCGCGCAAAGACGATTCTGCCGCTCACAGTGCTCTGCGGTGTGCACCTTCTGCCGAAAGAGGTCCGGGAGCTGTGGTTAGCTCTGCAGAGCACCGAACCTTCGTCTTTAGGCTCTCTTCTCGTCTACATCTTAGCAAAAAGCTTTTCCACTCTGTCTGGCAAGGAGAAACTGTGCCAGCACAGAAAACATCTCCCATCGTGTTCTAGAGGCTGCACGGAGGTCTGCCGAGTGTTTTGCAAGAAGAGAAAGAAAGTTGTCCAAAACAGCTTGCAATCGAATGTTCATGTGAATAGAAAAGGCAGGAGAGTGGTCAGGTACTGTTTTCTCTCACTTGGCAAGCTGCGCACACAATCGCAGTGTTGTACAGCTTGTTTCATCACATTTGCGAAGCTGCCGCTCTCTCCGGCTCCCGGAGACGAAGAAGCTGCTTCTTCGCGCAAAGACGATTCTGCCGCTCACAGTGCTCTGCAGTGTGTGTCTTCTGCCGAAAGAGATCCGGGAGCTGTGCTTAGCTCTGCAGAGCACCGTACCTTCGTCTTTAGCCTCTCTTCTCGTCTACATCTTAGCAAAAAGCTTTTCCACTCTGTCTGGCAAGGAGAAACTGTGCCAGCACAGAAAACATCTCCCATCGTGTTCTAGAGGCTGCACGGACGTCTGCCGAGTGTTTTGCAAGAAGAGAAAGAAAGTTGTCCAAAACAGCTTGCAATCGAATGTTCATGTGAATAGAAAAGGCAGGAGAGTGGTCAGGTACTGTTTTCTCTCAGTTGGCAAGCTGCGCACACAATCGCAGTGTTGTACAGCTTGTTTCATCACCTTTGCCAAGTTGCCGCTCTCTCCGGCTCCCGGAGACGAAGAAGCTGCTTCTTCGCGCAAAGACGATTCTGCCGCTCACAGTGCTCTGCAGTGTGTGTCTTCTGCCGAAAGAGATCCGGGAGCTGTGCTTAGCTCTGCAGAGCACCGTACCTTCGTCTTTAGCCTCTCTTCTCGTCTACATCTTAGCAAAAAGCTTTTCCACTCTGTCTGGCAAGGAGAAACTGTGCCAGCACAGAAAACATCTCCCATCGTGTTCTAGAGGCTGCACGGAGGTCTGCCGAGTGTTTTGCAAGAAGAGAAAGAAAGTTGTCCAAAACAGCTTGCAATCGAATGTTCATGTGAATAGAAAAGGCAGGAGAGTGGTCAGGTACTGTTTTCTCTCAGTTGGCAAGCTGCGCACACAATCGCAGTGTTGTACAGCTTGTTTCATCACCTTTGCCAAGTTGCCGCTCTCTCCGGCTCCCGGAGACGAAGAAGCTGCTTCTTCGCGCAAAGACGATTCTGCCGCTCACAGTGCTCTGCAGTGTGTGTCTTCTGCCGAAAGAGATCCGGGAGCTGTGCTTAGCTCTGCAGAGCACCGTACCTTCGTCTTTAGCCTCTCTTCTCGTCTACATCTTAGCAAAAAGCTTTTCCACTCTGTCTGGCAAGGAGAAACCGTGCCAGCACAGAAAACATCTCCCATCGTGTTCTAGAGGCTGCACGGAGGTCTGCCGAGTGTTTTGCAAGAAGAGAAAGAAAGTTGTCCAAAACAGCTTGCAATCGAATGTTCATGTGAATAGAAAAGGCAGGAGAGTGGTCAGGTACTGTTTTCTCTCACTTGGCAAGCTGCGCACACAATCGCAGTGTTGTACAGCTTGTTTCATCACCTTTGCCAAGTTGCCGCTCTCTCCGGCTCCCGGAGACGAAGAAGCTGCTTCTTCGCGCAAAGACGATTCTGCCGCTCACAGTGCTCTGCAGTGTGTGTCTTCTGCCGAAAGAGATCCGGGAGCTGTGCTTAGCTCTGCAGAGCACCGTACCTTCGTCTTTAGCCTCTCTTCTCGTCTACATCTTAGCAAAAAGCTTTTCCACTCTGTCTGGCAAGGAGAAACTGTGCCAGCACAGAAAACATCTCCCATCGTGTTCTAGAGGCTGCACGGAGGTCTGCCGAGTGTTTTGCAAGAAGAGAAAGAAAGTTGTCCAAAACAGCTTGCAATCGAATGTTCATGTGAATAGAAAAGGCAGGAGAGTGGTCAGGTACTGTTTTCTCTCAGTTGGCAAGCTGCGCACACAATCGCAGTGTTGTACAGCTTGTTTCATCACCTTTGCCAAGTTGCCGCTCTCTCCGGCTCCCGGAGACGAAGAAGCTGCTTCTTCGCGCAAAGACGATTCTGCCGCTCACAGTGCTCTGCAGTGTGTGTCTTCTGCCGAAAGAGATCCGGGAGCTGTGCTTAGCTCTGCAGAGCACCGTACCTTCGTCTTTAGCCTCTCTTCTCGTCTACATCTTAGCAAAAAGCTTTTCCACTCTGTCTGGCAAGGAGAAACTGTGCCAGCACAGAAAACATCTCCCATCGTGTTCTAGAGGCTGCACGGAGATCTGCCGAGTGTTTTGCAAGAAGAGAAAGAAAGTTGTCCAAAACAGCTTGCAATCGAATGTTCATGTGAATAGAAAAGGCAGGAGAGTGGTCAGGTACTGTTTTCTCTCAGTTGGCAAGCTGCGCACACAATCGCAGTGTTGTACAGCTTGTTTCATCACCTTTGCCAAGTTGCCGCTCTCTCCGGCTCCCGGAGACGAAGAAGCTGCTTCTTCGCGCAAAGACGATTCTGCCGCTCACAGTGCTCTGCAGTGTGTGTCTTCTGCCGAAAGAGATCCGGGAGCTGTGCTTAGCTCTGCAGAGCACCGTACCTTCGTCTTTAGCCTCTCTTCTCGTCTACATCTTAGCAAAAAGCTTTTCCACTCTGTCTGGCAAGGAGAAACTGTGCCAGCACAGAAAACATCTCCCATCGTGTTCTAGAGGCTGCACGGAGGTCTGCCGAGTGTTTTGCAAGAAGAGAAAGAAAGTTGTCCAAAACAGCTTGCAATCGAATGTTCATGTGAATAGAAAAGGCAGGAGAGTGGTCAGGTACTGTTTTCTCTCAGTTGGCAAGCTGCGCACACAATCGCAGTGTTGTACAGCTTGTTTCATCACCTTTGCCAAGTTGCCGCTCTCTCCGGCTCCCGGAGACGAAGAAGCTGCTTCTTCGCGCAAAGACGATTCTGCCGCTCACAGTGCTCTGCAGTGTGTGTCTTCTGCCGAAAGAGATCCGGGAGCTGTGCTTAGCTCTGCAGAGCACCGTACCTTCGTCTTTAGCCTCTCTTCTCGTCTACATCTTAGCAAAAAGCTTTTCCACTCTGTCTGGCAAGGAGAAACTGTGCCAGCACAGAAAACATCTCCCATCGTGTTCTAGAGGCTGCACGGAGGTCTGCCGAGTGTTTTGCAAGAAGAGAAAGAAAGTTGTCCAAAACAGCTTGCAATCGAATGTTCATGTGAATAGAAAAGGCAGGAGAGTGGTCAGGTACTGTTTTCTCTCACTTGGCAAGCTGCGCACACAATCGCAGTGTTGTACAGCTTGTTTCATCACATTTGCGAAGCTGCCGCTCTCTCCGGCTCCCGGAGACGAAGAAGCTGCTTCTTCGCGCAAAGACGATTCTGCCGCTCACAGTGCTCTGCAGTGTGTGTCTTCTGCCGAAAGAGATCCGGGAGCTGTGCTTAGCTCTGCAGAGCACCGTACCTTCGTCTTTAGCCTCTCTTCTCGTCTACATCTTAGCAAAAAGCTTTTCCACTCTGTCTGGCAAGGAGAAACTGTGCCAGCACAGAAAACATCTCCCATCGTGTTCTAGAGGCTGCACGGAGGTCTGCCGAGTGTTTTGCAAGAAGAGAAAGAAAGTTGTCCAAAACAGCTTGCAATCGAATGTTCATGTGAATAGAAAAGGCAGGAGAGTGGTCAGGTACTGTTTTCTCTCAGTTGGCAAGCTGCGCACACAATCGCAGTGTTGTACAGCTTGTTTCATCACCTTTGCCAAGTTGCCGCTCTCTCCGGCTCCCGGAGACGAAGAAGCTGCTTCTTCGCGCAAAGACGATTCTGCCGCTCACAGTGCTCTGCAGTGTGTGTCTTCTGCCGAAAGAGATCCGGGAGCTGTGCTTAGCTCTGCAGAGCACCGTACCTTCGTCTTTAGCCTCTCTTCTCGTCTACATCTTAGCAAAAAGCTTTTCCACTCTGTCTGGCAAGGAGAAACTGTGCCAGCACAGAAAACATCTCCCATCGTGTTCTAGAGGCTGCACGGAGGTCTGCCGAGTGTTTTGCAAGAAGAGAAAGAAAGTTGTCCAAAACAGCTTGCAATCGAATGTTCATGTGAATAGAAAAGGCAGGAGAGTGGTCAGGTACTGTTTTCTCTCAGTTGGCAAGCTGCGCACACAATCGCAGTGTTGTACAGCTTGTTTCATCACCTTTGCCAAGTTGCCGCTCTCTCCGGCTCCCGGAGACGAAGAAGCTGCTTCTTCGCGCAAAGACGATTCTGCCGCTCACAGTGCTCTGCAGTGTGTGTCTTCTGCCGAAAGAGATCCGGGAGCTGTGCTTAGCTCTGCAGAGCACCGTACCTTCGTCTTTAGGCTCTCTTCTCGTCTACATCTTAGCAAAAAGCTTTTCCACTCTGTCTGGCAAGGAGAAACCGTGCCAGCACAGAAAACATCTCCCATCGTGTTCTAGAGGCTGCACGGAGGTCTGCCGAGTGTTTTGCAAGAAGAGAAAGAAAGTTGTCCAAAACAGCTTGCAATCGAATGTTCATGTGAATAGAAAAGGCAGGAGAGTGGTCAGGTACTGTTTTCTCTCAGTTGGCAAGCTGCGCACACAATCGCAGTGTTGTACAGCTTGTTTCATCACCTTTGCCAAGTTGCCGCTCTCTCCGGCTCCCGGAGACGAAGAAGCTGCTTCTTCGCGCAAAGACGATTCTGCCGCTCACAGTGCTCTGCAGTGTGTGTCTTCTGCCGAAAGAGATCCGGGAGCTGTGCTTAGCTCTGCAGAGCACCGTACCTTCGTCTTTAGCCTCTCTTCTCGTCTACATCTTAGCAAAAAGCTTTTCCACTCTGTCTGGCAAGGAGAAACTGTGCCAGCACAGAAAACATCTCCCATCGTGTTCTAGAGGCTGCACGGAGGTCTGCCGAGTGTTTTGCAAGAAGAGAAAGAAAGTTGTCCAAAACAGCTTGCAATCGAATGTTCATGTGAATAGAAAAGGCAGGAGAGTGGTCAGGTACTGTTTTCTCTCAGTTGGCAAGCTGCGCACACAATCGCAGTGTTGTACAGCTTGTTTCATCACCTTTGCCAAGTTGCCGCTCTCTCAGGCTCCCGGAGACGAAGAAGCTGCTTCTTCGCGCAAAGACGATTCTGCCGCTCACAGTGCTCTGCAGTGTGTGTCTTCTGCCGAAAGAGATCCGGGAGCTGTGCTTAGCTCTGCAGAGCACCGTACCTTCGTCTTTAGGCTCTCTTCTCGTCTACATCTTAGCAAAAAGCTTTTCCACTCTGTCTGGCAAGGAGAAACTGTGCCAGCACAGAAAACATCTCCCATCGTGTTCTAGAGGCTGCACGGAGGTCTGCCGAGTGTTTTGCAAGAAGAGAAAGAAAGTTGTCCAAAACAGCTTGCAATCGAATGTTCATGTGAATAGAAAAGGCAGGAGAGTGGTCAGGTACTGTTTTCTCTCAGTTGGCAAGCTGCGCACACAATCGCAGTGTTGTACAGCTTGTTTCATCACCTTTGCCAAGTTGCCGCTCTCTCCGGCTCCCGGAGACGAAGAAGCTGCTTCTTCGCGCAAAGACGATTCTGCCGCTCACAGTGCTCTGCAGTGTGTGTCTTCTGCCGAAAGAGATCCGGGAGCTGTGCTTAGCTCTGCAGAGCACCGTACCTTCGTCTTTAGCCTCTCTTCTCGTCTACATCTTAGCAAAAAGCTTTTCCACTCTGTCTGGCAAGGAGAAACTGTGCCAGCACAGAAAACATCTCCCATCGTGTTCTAGAGGCTGCACGGAGGTCTGCCGAGTGTTTTGCAAGAAGAGAAAGAAAGTTGTCCAAAACAGCTTGCAATCGAATGTTCATGTGAATAGAAAAGGCAGGAGAGTGGTCAGGTACTGTTTTCTCTCAGTTGGCAAGCTGCGCACACAATCGCAGTGTTGTACAGCTTGTTTCATCACCTTTGCCAAGTTGCCGCTCTCTCCGGCTCCCGGAGACGAAGAAGCTGCTTCTTCGCGCAAAGACGATTCTGCCGCTCACAGTGCTCTGCAGTGTGTGTCTTCTGCCGAAAGAGATCCGGGAGCTGTGCTTAGCTCTGCAGAGCACCGTACCTTCGTCTTTAGCCTCTCTTCTCGTCTACATCTTAGCAAAAAGCTTTTCCACTCTGTCTGGCAAGGAGAAACTGTGCCAGCACAGAAAACATCTCCCATCGTGTTCTAGAGGCTGCACGGAGGTCTGCCGAGTGTTTTGCAAGAAGAGAAAGAAAGTTGTCCAAAACAGCTTGCAATCGAATGTTCATGTGAATAGAAAAGGCAGGAGAGTGGTCAGGTACTGTTTTCTCTCAGTTGGCAAGCTGCGCACACAATCGCAGTGTTGTACAGCTTGTTTCATCACCTTTGCCAAGTTGCCGCTCTCTCCGGCTCCCGGAGACGAAGAAGCTGCTTCTTCGCGCAAAGACGATTCTGCAGCTCACAGTGCTCTGCGGTGTGCACCTTCTGCCGAAAGAGGTCCGGGAGCTGTGCTTAGCTCTGCAGAGCACCGAACCTTCGTCTTTAGGCTCTCTTCTCGTCTACATCTTAGCAAAAAGCTTTTCCACTCTGTCTGGCAAGGAGAAACTGTGCCAGCACAGAAAACATCTCCCATCGTGTTCTAGAGGCTGCACGGAGGTCTGCCGAGTGTTTTGCAAGAAGAGAAAGAAAGTTGTCCAAAACAGCTTGCAATCGAATGTTCATGTGAATAGAAAAGGCAGGAGAGTGGTCAGGTACTGTTTTCTCTCACTTGGCAAGCTGCGCACACAATCGCAGTGTTGTACAGCTTGTTTCATCACCTTTGCGAAGCTGCCGCTCTCTCCGGCTCCCGGAGACGAAGAAGCTGCTTCTTCGCGCAAAGACGATTCTGCCGCTCACAGTGCTCTGCAGTGTGTGTCTTCTGCCGAAAGAGATCCGGGAGCTGTGCTTAGCTCTGCAGAGCACCGTACCTTCGTCTTTAGCCTCTCTTCTCGTCTACATCTTAGCAAAAAGCTTTTCCACTCTGTCTGGCAAGGAGAAACTGTGCCAGCACAGAAAACATCTCCCATCGTGTTCTAGAGGCTGCACGGAGGTCTGCCGAGTGTTTTGCAAGAAGAGAAAGAAAGTTGTCCAAAACAGCTTGCAATCGAATGTTCATGTGAATAGAAAAGGCAGGAGAGTGGTCAGGTACTGTTTTCTCTCAGTTGGCAAGCTGCGCACACAATCGCAGTGTTGTACAGCTTGTTTCATCACCTTTGCCAAGTTGCCGCTCTCTCCGGCTCCCGGAGACGAAGAAGCTGCTTCTTCGCGCAAAGACGATTCTGCCGCTCACAGTGCTCTGCAGTGTGTGTCTTCTGCCGAAAGAGATCCGGGAGCTGTGCTTAGCTCTGCAGAGCACCGTACCTTCGTCTTTAGCCTCTCTTCTCGTCTACATCTTAGCAAAAAGCTTTTCCACTCTGTCTGGCAAGGAGAAACTGTGCCAGCACAGAAAACATCTCCCATCGTGTTCTAGAGGCTGCACGGAGGTCTGCCGAGTGTTTTGCAAGAAGAGAAAGAAAGTTGTCCAAAACAGCTTGCAATCGAATGTTCATGTGAATAGAAAAGGCAGGAGAGTGGTCAGGTACTGTTTTCTCTCAGTTGGCAAGCTGCGCACACAATCGCAGTGTTGTACAGCTTGTTTCATCACCTTTGCCAAGTTGCCGCTCTCTCCGGCTCCCGGAGACGAAGAAGCTGCTTCTTCGCGCAAAGACGATTCTGCCGCTCACAGTGCTCTGCAGTGTGTGTCTTCTGCCGAAAGAGATCCGGGAGCTGTGCTTAGCTCTGCAGAGCACCGTACCTTCGTCTTTAGCCTCTCTTCTCGTCTACATCTTAGCAAAAAGCTTTTCCACTCTGTCTGGCAAGGAGAAACTGTGCCAGCACAGAAAACATCTCCCATCGTGTTCTAGAGGCTGCACGGAGGTCTGCCGAGTGTTTTGCAAGAAGAGAAAGAAAGTTGTCCAAAACAGCTTGCAATCGAATGTTCATGTGAATAGAAAAGGCAGGAGAGTGGTCAGGTACTGTTTTCTCTCAGTTGGCAAGCTGCGCACACAATCGCAGTGTTGTACAGCTTGTTTCATCACCTTTGCCAAGTTGCCGCTCTCTCCGGCTCCCGGAGACGAAGAAGCTGCTTCTTCGCGCAAAGACGATTCTGCCGCTCACAGTGCTCTGCAGTGTGTGTCTTCTGCCGAAAGAGATCCGGGAGCTGTGCTTAGCTCTGCAGAGCACCGTACCTTCGTCTTTAGCCTCTCTTCTCGTCTACATCTTAGCAAAAAGCTTTTCCACTCTGTCTGGCAAGGAGAAACTGTGCCAGCACAGAAAACATCTCCCATCGTGTTCTAGAGGCTGCACGGAGGTCTGCCGAGTGTTTTGCAAGAAGAGAAAGAAAGTTGTCCAAAACAGCTTGCAATCGAATGTTCATGTGAATAGAAAAGGCAGGAGAGTGGTCAGGTACTGTTTTCTCTCAGTTGGCAAGCTGCGCACACAATCGCAGTGTTGTACAGCTTGTTTCATCACCTTTGCCAAGTTGCCGCTCTCTCCGGCTCCCGGAGACGAAGAAGCTGCTTCTTCGCGCAAAGACGATTCTGCCGCTCACAGTGCTCTGCAGTGTGTGTCTTCTGCCGAAAGAGATCCGGGAGCTGTGCTTAGCTCTGCAGAGCACCGTACCTTCGTCTTTAGCCTCTCTTCTCGTCTACATCTTAGCAAAAAGCTTTTCCACTCTGTCTGGCAAGGAGAAACTGTGCCAGCACAGAAAACATCTCCCATCGTGTTCTAGAGGCTGCACGGAGGTCTGCCGAGTGTTTTGCAAGAAGAGAAAGAAAGTTGTCCAAAACAGCTTGCAATCGAATGTTCATGTGAATAGAAAAGGCAGGAGAGTGGTCAGGTACTGTTTTCTCTCAGTTGGCAAGCTGCGCACACAATCGCAGTGTTGTACAGCTTGTTTCATCACCTTTGCCAAGTTGCCGCTCTCTCCGGCTCCCGGAGACGAAGAAGCTGCTTCTTCGCGCAAAGACGATTCTGCCGCTCACAGTGCTCTGCAGTGTGTGTCTTCTGCCGAAAGAGATCCGGGAGCTGTGCTTAGCTCTGCAGAGCACCGTACCTTCGTCTTTAGCCTCTCTTCTCGTCTACATCTTAGCAAAAAGCTTTTCCACTCTGTCTGGCAAGGAGAAACTGTGCCAGCACAGAAAACATCTCCCATCGTGTTCTAGAGGCTGCACGGAGGTCTGCCGAGTGTTTTGCAAGAAGAGAAAGAAAGTTGTCCAAAACAGCTTGCAATCGAATGTTCATGTGAATAGAAAAGGCAGGAGAGTGGTCAGGTACTGTTTTCTCTCAGTTGGCAAGCTGCGCACACAATCGCAGTGTTGTACAGCTTGTTTCATCACCTTTGCCAAGTTGCCGCTCTCTCCGGCTCCCGGAGACGAAGAAGCTGCTTCTTCGCGCAAAGACGATTCTGCCGCTCACAGTGCTCTGCAGTGTGTGTCTTCTGCCGAAAGAGATCCGGGAGCTGTGCTTAGCTCTGCAGAGCACCGTACCTTCGTCTTTAGCCTCTCTTCTCGTCTACATCTTAGCAAAAAGCTTTTCCACTCTGTCTGGCAAGGAGAAACTGTGCCAGCACAGAAAACATCTCCCATCGTGTTCTAGAGGCTGCACGGAGGTCTGCCGAGTGTTTTGCAAGAAGAGAAAGAAAGTTGTCCAAAACAGCTTGCAATCGAATGTTCATGTGAATAGAAAAGGCAGGAGAGTGGTCAGGTACTGTTTTCTCTCAGTTGGCAAGCTGCGCACACAATCGCAGTGTTGTACAGCTTGTTTCATCACCTTTGCCAAGTTGCCGCTCTCTCCGGCTCCCGGAGACGAAGAAGCTGCTTCTTCGCGCAAAGACGATTCTGCCGCTCACAGTGCTCTGCAGTGTGTGTCTTCTGCCGAAAGAGATCCGGGAGCTGTGCTTAGCTCTGCAGAGCACCGTACCTTCGTCTTTAGGCTCTCTTCTCGTCTACATCTTAGCAAAAAGCTTTTCCACTCTGTCTGGCAAGGAGAAACTGTGCCAGCACAGAAAACATCTCCCATCGTGTTCTAGAGGCTGCACGGAGGTCTGCCGAGTGTTTTGCAAGAAGAGAAAGAAAGTTGTCCAAAACAGCTTGCAATCGAATGTTCATGTGAATAGAAAAGGCAGGAGAGTGGTCAGGTACTGTTTTCTCTCAGTTGGCAAGCTGCGCACACAATCGCAGTGTTGTACAGCTTGTTTCATCACCTTTGCCAAGTTGCCGCTCTCTCCGGCTCCCGGAGACGAAGAAGCTGCTTCTTCGCGCAAAGACGATTCTGCCGCTCACAGTGCTCTGCAGTGTGTGTCTTCTGCCGAAAGAGATCCGGGAGCTGTGCTTAGCTCTGCAGAGCACCGTACCTTCGTCTTTAGCCTCTCTTCTCGTCTACATCTTAGCAAAAAGCTTTTCCACTCTGTCTGGCAAGGAGAAACTGTGCCAGCACAGAAAACATCTCCCATCGTGTTCTAGAGGCTGCACGGAGGTCTGCCGAGTGTTTTGCAAGAAGAGAAAGAAAGTTGTCCAAAACAGCTTGCAATCGAATGTTCATGTGAATAGAAAAGGCAGGAGAGTGGTCAGGTACTGTTTTCTCTCAGTTGGCAAGCTGCGCACACAATCGCAGTGTTGTACAGCTTGTTTCATCACCTTTGCCAAGTTGCCGCTCTCTCCGGCTCCCGGAGACGAAGAAGCTGCTTCTTCGCGCAAAGACGATTCTGCAGCTCACAGTGCTCTGCAGTGTGTGTCTTCTGCCGAAAGAGGTCCGGGAGCTGTGGTTAGCTCTGCAGAGCACCGAACCTTCGTCTTTAGGCTCTCTTCTCGTCTACATCTTAGCAAAAAGCTTTTCCACTCTGTCTGGCAAGGAGAAACTGTGCCAGCACAGAAAACATCTCCCATCGTGTTCTAGAGGCTGCACGGAGGTGTGCCGAGTGTTTTGCAAGAAGAGAAAGAAAGTTGTCCAAAACAGCTTGCAATCGAATGTTCATGTGAATAGAAAAGGCAGGAGAGTGGTCAGGTACTGTTTTCTCTCACTTGGCAAGCTGCGCACACAATCGCAGTGTTGTACAGCTTGTTTCATCACCTTTGCGAAGCTGCCGCTCTCTCCGGCTCCCGGAGACGAAGAAGCTGCTTCTTCGCGCAAAGACGATTCTGCAGCTCACAGTGCTCTGCGGTGTGCACCTTCTGCCGAAAGAGGTCCGGGAGCTGTGGTTAGCTCTGCAGAGCACCGAACCTTCGTCTTTAGGCTCTCTTCTCGTCTACATCTTAGCAAAAAGCTTTTCCACTCTGTCTGGCAAGGAGAAACTGTGCCAGCACAGAAAACATCTCCCATCGTGTTCTAGAGGCTGCACGGAGGTCTGCCGAGTGTTTTGCAAGAAGAGAAAGAAAGTTGTCCAAAACAGCTTGCAATCGAATGTTCATGTGAATAGAAAAGGCAGGAGAGTGGTCAGGTACTGTTTTCTCTCAGTTGGCAAGCTGCGCACACAATCGCAGTGTTGTACAGCTTGTTTCATCACCTTTGCGAAGCTGCCGCTCTCTCCGGCTCCCGGAGACGAAGAAGCTGCTTCTTCGCGCAAAGACGATTCTGCCGCTCACAGTGCTCTGCAGTGTGTGTCTTCTGCCGAAAGAGGTCCGGGAGCTGTGGTTAGCTCTGCAGAGCACCGAACCTTCGTCTTTAGGCTCTCTTCTCGTCTACATCTTAGCAAAAAGCTTTTCCACTCTGTCTGGCAAGGAGAAACTGTGCCAGCACAGAAAACATCTCCCATCGTGTTCTAGAGGCTGCACGGAGGTCTGCCGAGTGTTTTGCAAGAAGAGAAAGAAAGTTGTCCAAAACAGCTTGCAATCGAATGTTCATGTGAATAGAAAAGGCAGGAGAGTGGTCAGGTACTGTTTTCTCTCACTTGGCAAGCTGCGCACACAATCGCAGTGTTGTACAGCTTGTTTCATCACCTTTGCGAAGCTGCCGCTCTCTCCGGCTCCCGGAGACGAAGAAGCTGCTTCTTCGCGCAAAGACGATTCTGCCGCTCACAGTGCTCTGCAGTGTGTGTCTTCTGCCGAAAGAGATCCGGGAGCTGTGCTTAGCTCTGCAGAGCACCGTACCTTCGTCTTTAGCCTCTCTTCTCGTCTACATCTTAGCAAAAAGCTTTTCCACTCTGTCTGGCAAGGAGAAACTGTGCCAGCACAGAAAACATCTCCCATCGTGTTCTAGAGGCTGCACGGAGGTCTGCCGAGTGTTTTGCAAGAAGAGAAAGAAAGTTGTCCAAAACAGCTTGCAATCGAATGTTCATGTGAATCGAAAAGGCAGGAGAGTGGTCAGGTACTGTTTTCTCTCAGTTGGCAAGCTGCGCACACAATCGCAGTGTTGTACAGCTTGTTTCATCACCTTTGCCAAGTTGCCGCTCTCTCCGGCTCCCGGAGACGAAGAAGCTGCTTCTTCGCGCAAAGACGATTCTGCCGCTCACAGTGCTCTGCAGTGTGTGTCTTCTGCCGAAAGAGATCCGGGAGCTGTGCTTAGCTCTGCAGAGCACCGTACCTTCGTCTTTAGCCTCTCTTCTCGTCTACATCTTAGCAAAAAGCTTTTCCACTCTGTCTGGCAAGGAGAAACTGTGCCAGCACAGAAAACATCTCCCATCGTGTTCTAGAGGCTGCACGGAGATCTGCCGAGTGTTTTGCAAGAAGAGAAAGAAAGTTGTCCAAAACAGCTTGCAATCGAATGTTAATGTGAATAGAAAAGGCAGGAGAGTGGTCAGGTACTGTTTTCTCTCAGTTGGCAAGCTGCGCACACAATCGCAGTGTTGTACAGCTTGTTTCATCACCTTTGCCAAGTTGCCGCTCTCTCCGGCTCCCGGAGACGAAGAAGCTGCTTCTTCGCGCAAAGACGATTCTGCCGCTCACAGTGCTCTGCAGTGTGTGTCTTCTGCCGAAAGAGATCCGGGAGCTGTGCTTAGCTCTGCAGAGCACCGTACCTTCGTCTTTAGCCTCTCTTCTCGTCTACATCTTAGCAAAAAGCTTTTCCACTCTGTCTGGCAAGGAGAAACTGTGCCAGCACAGAAAACATCTCCCATCGTGTTCTAGAGGCTGCACGGAGGTCTGCCGAGTGTTTTGCAAGAAGAGAAAGAAAGTTGTCCAAAACAGCTTGCAATCGAATGTTCATGTGAATAGAAAAGGCAGGAGAGTGGTCAGGTACTGTTTTCTCTCAGTTGGCAAGCTGCGCACACAATCGCAGTGTTGTACAGCTTGTTTCATCACCTTTGCCAAGTTGCCGCTCTCTCCGGCTCCCGGAGACGAAGAAGCTGCTTCTTCGCGCAAAGACGATTCTGCCGCTCACAGTGCTCTGCAGTGTGTGTCTTCTGCCGAAAGAGATCCGGGAGCTGTGCTTAGCTCTGCAGAGCACCGTACCTTCGTCTTTAGCCTCTCTTCTCGTCTACATCTTAGCAAAAAGCTTTTCCACTCTGTCTGGCAAGGAGAAACTGTGCCAGCACAGAAAACATCTCCCATCGTGTTCTAGAGGCTGCACGGAGGTCTGCCGAGTGTTTTGCAAGAAGAGAAAGAAAGTTGTCCAAAACAGCTTGCAATCGAATGTTCATGTGAATAGAAAAGGCAGGAGAGTGGTCAGGTACTGTTTTCTCTCAGTTGGCAAGCTGCGCACACAATCGCAGTGTTGTACAGCTTGTTTCATCACCTTTGCCAAGTTGCCGCTCTCTCCGGCTCCCGGAGACGAAGAAGCTGCTTCTTCGCGCAAAGACGATTCTGCAGCTCACAGTGCTCTGCGGTGTGCACCTTCTGCCGAAAGAGGTCCGGGAGCGGTGCTTAGCACTGCAGAGCACCGAACCTTCGTCTTTAGGCTCTCTTCTCGTCTACATCTTAGCAAAAAGCTTTTCCACTCTGTCTGGCAAGGAGAAACTGTGCCAGCACAGAAAACATCTCCCATCGTGTTCTAGAGGCTGCACGGAGGTCTGCCGAGTGTTTTGCAAGAAGAGAAAGAAAGTTGTCCAAAACAGCTTGCAATCGAATGTTCATGTGAATAGAAAAGGCAGGAGAGTGGTCAGGTACTGTTTTCTCTCAGTTGGCAAGCTGCGCACACAATCGCAGTGTTGTACAGCTTGTTTCATCACCTTTGCCAAGTTGCCGCTCTCTCCGGCTCCCGGAGACGAAGAAGCTGCTTCTTCGCGCAAAGACGATTCTGCCGCTCACAGTGCTCTGCAGTGTGTGTCTTCTGCCGAAAGAGATCCGGGAGCTGTGCTTAGCTCTGCAGAGCACCGTACCTTCGTCTTTAGCCTCTCTTCTCGTCTACATCTTAGCAAAAAGCTTTTCCACTCTGTCTGGCAAGGAGAAACTGTGCCAGCACAGAAAACATCTCCCATCGTGTTCTAGAGGCTGCACGGAGGTCTGCCGAGTGTTTTGCAAGAAGAGAAAGAAAGTTGTCCAAAACAGCTTGCAATCGAATGTTCATGTGAATAGAAAAGGCAGGAGAGTGGTCAGGTACTGTTTTCTCTCAGTTGGCAAGCTGCGCACACAATCGCAGTGTTGTACAGCTTGTTTCATCACCTTTGCCAAGTTGCCGCTCTCTCCGGCTCCCGGAGACGAAGAAGCTGCTTCTTCGCGCAAAGACGATTCTGCCGCTCACAGTGCTCTGCAGTGTGTGTCTTCTGCCGAAAGAGATCCGGGAGCTGTGCTTAGCTCTGCAGAGCACCGTACCTTCGTCTTTAGCCTCTCTTCTCGTCTACATCTCAGCAAAAAGCTTTTCCACTCTGTCTGGCAAGGAGAAACTGTGCCAGCACAGAAAACATCTCCCATCGTGTTCTAGAGGCTGCACGGAGGTCTGCCGAGTGTTTTGCAAGAAGAGAAAGAAAGTTGTCCAAAACAGCTTGCAATCGAATGTTCATGTGAATAGAAAAGGCAGGAGAGTGGTCAGGTACTGTTTTCTCTCACTTGGCAAGCTGCGCACACAATCGCAGTGTTGTACAGCTTGTTTCATCACCTTTGCCAAGTTGCCGCTCTCTCCGGCTCCCGGAGACGAAGAAGCTGCTTCTTCGCGCAAAGACGATTCTGCAGCTCACAGTGCTCTGCGGTGTGCACCTTCTGCCGAAAGAGGTCCGGGAGCGGAGCTTAGCACTGCAGAGCACCGAACCTTCGTCTTTAGGCTCTCTTCTCGTCTACATCTTAGCAAAAAGCTTTTCCACTCTGTCTGGCAAGGAGAAACTGTGCCAGCACAGAAAACATCTCCCATCGTGTTCTAGAGGCTGCACGGAGGTCTGCCGAGTGTTTTGCAAGAAGAGAAAGAAAGTTGTCCAAAACAGCTTGCAATCGAATGTTCATGTGAATAGAAAAGGCAGGAGAGTGGTCAGGTACTGTTTTCTCTCAGTTGGCAAGCTGCGCACACAATCGCAGTGTTGTACAGCTTGTTTCATCACCTTTGCCAAGTTGCCGCTCTCTCCGGCTCCCGGAGACGAAGAAGCTGCTTCTTCGCGCAAAGACGATTCTGCCGCTCACAGTGCTCTGCAGTGTGTGTCTTCTGCCGAAAGAGATCCGGGAGCTGTGCTTAGCTCTGCAGAGCACCGTACCTTCGTCTTTAGCCTCTCTTCTCGTCTACATCTTAGCAAAAAGCTTTTCCACTCTGTCTGGCAAGGAGAAACTGTGCCAGCACAGAAAACATCTCCCATCGTGTTCTAGAGGCTGCACGGAGGTCTGCCGAGTGTTTTGCAAGAAGAGAAAGAAAGTTGTCCAAAACAGCTTGCAATCGAATGTTCATGTGAATAGAAAAGGCAGGAGAGTGGTCAGGTACTGTTTTCTCTCAGTTGGCAAGCTGCGCACACAATCGCAGTGTTGTACAGCTTGTTTCATCACCTTTGCCAAGTTGCCGCTCTCTCCGGCTCCCGGAGACGAAGAAGCTGCTTCTTCGCGCAAAGACGATTCTGCCGCTCACAGTGCTCTGCAGTGTGTGTCTTCTGCCGAAAGAGATCCGGGAGCTGTGCTTAGCTCTGCAGAGCACCGTACCTTCGTCTTTAGCCTCTCTTCTCGTCTACATCTTAGCAAAAAGCTTTTCCACTCTGTCTGGCAAGGAGAAACTGTGCCAGCACAGAAAACATCTCCCATCGTGTTCTAGAGGCTGCACGGAGGTCTGCCGAGTGTTTTGCAAGAAGAGAAAGAAAGTTGTCCAAAACAGCTTGCAATCGAATGTTCATGTGAATAGAAAAGGCAGGAGAGTGGTCAGGTACTGTTTTCTCTCAGTTGGCAAGCTGCGCACACAATCGCAGTGTTGTACAGCTTGTTTCATCACCTTTGCCAAGTTGCCGCTCTCTCCGGCTCCCGGAGACGAAGAAGCTGCTTCTTCGCGCAAAGACGATTCTGCCGCTCACAGTGCTCTGCAGTGTGTGTCTTCTGCCGAAAGAGGTCCGGGAGCGGAGCTTAGCACTGCAGAGCACCGTACCTTCGTCTTTAGCCTCTCTTCTCGTCTACATCTTAGCAAAAAGCTTTTCCACTCTGTCTGGCAAGGAGAAACTGTGCCAGCACAGAAAACATCTCCCATCGTGTTCTAGAGGCTGCACGGAGGTCTGCCGAGTTTTTTGCAAGAAGAGAAAGAAAGTTGTCCAAAACAGCTTGCAATCGAATGTTCATGTGAATAGAAAAGGCAGGAGAGTGGTCAGGTACTGTTTTCTCTCAGTTGGCAAGCTGCGCACACAATCGCAGTGTTGTACAGCTTGTTTCATCACCTTTGCCAAGTTGCCGCTCTCTCCGGCTCCCGGAGACGAAGAAGCTGCTTCTTCGCGCAAAGACGATTCTGCCGCTCACAGTGCTCTGCAGTGTGTGTCTTCTGCCGAAAGAGATCCGGGAGCTGTGCTTAGCTCTGCAGAGCACCGTACCTTCGTCTTTAGCCTCTCTTCTCGTCTACATCTTAGCAAAAAGCTTTTCCACTCTGTCTGGCAAGGAGAAACTGTGCCAGCACAGAAAACATCTCCCATCGTGTTCTAGAGGCTGCACGGAGGTCTGCCGAGTGTTTTGCAAGAAGAGAAAGAAAGTTGTCCAAAACAGCTTGCAATCGAATGTTCATGTGAATAGAAAAGGCAGGAGAGTGGTCAGGTACTGTTTTCTCTCAGTTGGCAAGCTGCGCACACAATCGCAGTGTTGTACAGCTTGTTTCATCACCTTTGCCAAGTTGCCGCTCTCTCCGGCTCCCGGAGACGAAGAAGCTGCTTCTTTGCGCAAAGACGATTCTGCCGCTCACAGTGCTCTGCAGTGTGTGTCTTCTGCCGAAAGAGATCCGGGAGCTGTGCTTAGCTCTGCAGAGCACCGTACCTTCGTCTTTAGGCTCTCTTCTCGTCTACATCTTAGCAAAAAGCTTTTCCACTCTGTCTGGCAAGGAGAAACTGTGCCAGCACAGAAAACATCTCCCATCGTGTTCTAGAGGCTGCACGGAGGTCTGCCGAGTGTTTTGCAAGAAGAGAAAGAAAGTTGTCCAAAACAGCTTGCAATCGAATGTTCATGTGAATAGAAAAGGCAGGAGAGTGGTCAGGTACTGTTTTCTCTCAGTTGGCAAGCTGCGCACACAATCGCAGTGTTGTACAGCTTGTTTCATCACCTTTGCCAAGTTGCCGCTCTCTCCGGCTCCCGGAGACGAAGAAGCTGCTTCTTCGCGCAAAGACGATTCTGCCGCTCACAGTGCTCTGCAGTGTGTGTCTTCTGCCGAAAGAGATCCGGGAGCTGTGCTTAGCTCTGCAGAGCACCGTACCTTCGTCTTTAGCCTCTCTTCTCGTCTACATCTTAGCAAAAAGCTTTTCCACTCTGTCTGGCAAGGAGAAACTGTGCCAGCACAGAAAACATCTCCCATCGTGTTCTAGAGGCTGCACGGACGTCTACCGAGTGTTTTGCAAGAAGAGAAAGAAAGTTGTCCAAAACAGCTTGCAATCGAATGTTCATGTGAATAGAAAAGGCAGGAGAGTGGTCAGGTACTGTTTTCTCTCAGTTGGCAAGCTGCGCACACAATCGCAGTGTTGTACAGCTTGTTTCATCACCTTTGCCAAGTTGCCGCTCTCTCCGGCTCCCGGAGACGAAGAAGCTGCTTCTTCGCGCAAAGACGATTCTGCCGCTCACAGTGCTCTGCAGTGTGTGTCTTCTGCCGAAAGAGATCCGGGAGCTGTGCTTAGCTCTGCAGAGCACCGTACCTTCGTCTTTAGCCTCTCTTCTCGTCTACATCTTAGCAAAAAGCTTTTCCACTCTGTCTGGCAAGGAGAAACTGTGCCAGCACAGAAAACATCTCCCATCGTGTTCTAGAGGCTGCACGGAGGTCTGCCGAGTGTTTTGCAAGAAGAGAAAGAAAGTTGCCCAAAACAGCTTGCAATCGAATGTTCATGTGAATAGAAAAGGCAGGAGAGTGGTCAGGTACTGTTTTCTCTCAGTTGGCAAGCTGCGCACACAATCGCAGTGTTGTACAGCTTGTTTCATCACCTTTGCGAAGCTGCCGCTCTCTCCAGCTCCCGGAGACGAAGAAGCTGCTTCTTCGCGCAAAGACGATTCTGCCGCTCACAGTGCTCTGCAGTGTGTGTCTTCTGCCGAAAGAGATCCGGGAGCTGTGCTTAGCTCTGCAGAGCACCGTACCTTCGTCTTTAGGCTCTCTTCTCGTCTACATCTTAGCAAAAAGCTTTTCCACTCTGTCTGGCAAGGAGAAACTGTGCCAGCACAGAAAACATCTCCCATCGTGTTCTAGAGGCTGCACGGAGGTCTGCCGAGTGTTTTGCAAGAAGAGAAAGAAAGTTGTCCAAAACAGCTTGCAATCGAATGTTCATGTGAATAGAAAAGGCAGGAGAGTGGTCAGGTACTGTTTTCTCTCAGTTGGCAAGCTGCGCACACAATCGCAGTGTTGTACAGCTTGTTTCATCACCTTTGCCAAGTTGCCGCTCTCTCCGGCTCCCGGAGACGAAGAAGCTGCTTCTTCGCGCAAAGACGATTCTGCCGCTCACAGTGCTCTGCAGTGTGTGTCTTCTGCCGAAAGAGATCCGGGAGCTGTGCTTAGCTCTGCAGAGCACCGTACCTTCGTCTTTAGCCTCTCTTCTCGTCTACATCTTAGCAAAAAGCTTTTCCACTCTGTCTGGCAAGGAGAAACTGTGCCAGCACAGAAAACATCTCCCATCGTGTTCTAGAGGCTGCACGGAGGTCTGCCGAGTGTTTTGCAAGAAGAGAAAGAAAGTTGTCCAAAACAGCTTGCAATCGAATGTTCATGTGAATAGAAAAGGCAGGAGAGTGGTCAGGTACTGTTTTCTCTCAGTTGGCAAGCTGCGCACACAATCGCAGTGTTGTACAGCTTGTTTCATCACCTTTGCCAAGTTGCCGCTCTCTCCGGCTCCCGGAGACGAAGAAGCTGCTTCTTCGCGCAAAGACGATTCTGCCGCTCACAGTGCTCTGCAGTGTGTGTCTTCTGCCGAAAGAGATCCGGGAGCTGTGCTTAGCTCTGCAGAGCACCGTACCTTCGTCTTTAGCCTCTCTTCTCGTCTACATCTTAGCAAAAAGCTTTTCCACTCTGTCTGGCAAGGAGAAACTGTGCCAGCACAGAAAACATCTCCCATCGTGTTCTAGAGGCTGCACGGAGGTCTGCCGAGTGTTTTGCAAGAAGAGAAAGAAAGTTGTCCAAAACAGCTTGCAATCGAATGTTCATGTGAATAGAAAAGGCAGGAGAGTGGTCAGGTACTGTTTTCTCTCAGTTGGCAAGCTGCGCACACAATCGCAGTGTTGTACAGCTTGTTTCATCACCTTTGCCAAGTTGCCGCTCTCTCCGGCTCCCGGAGACGAAGAAGCTGCTTCTTCGCGCAAAGACGATTCTGCCGCTCACAGTGCTCTGCAGTGTGTGTCTTCTGCCGAAAGAGATCCGGGAGCTGTGCTTAGCTCTGCAGAGCACCGTACCTTCGTCTTTAGCCTCTCTTCTCGTCTACATCTTAGCAAAAAGCTTTTCCACTCTGTCTGGCAAGGAGAAACTGTGCCAGCACAGAAAACATCTCCCATCGTGTTCTAGAGGCTGCACGGACGTCTACCGAGTGTTTTGCAAGAAGAGAAAGAAAGTTGCCCAAAACAGCTTGCAATCGAATGTTCATGTGAATAGAAAAGGCAGGAGAGTGGTCAGGTACTGTTTTCTCTCAGTTGGCAAGCTGCGCACACAATCGCAGTGTTGTACAGCTTGTTTCATCACCTTTGCCAAGTTGCCGCTCTCTCCGGCTCCCGGAGACGAAGAAGCTGCTTCTTCGCGCAAAGACGATTCTGCCGCTCACAGTGCTCTGCAGTGTGTGTCTTCTGCCGAAAGAGATCCGGGAGCTGTGCTTAGCTCTGCAGAGCACCGTACCTTCGTCTTTAGCCTCTCTTCTCGTCTACATCTTAGCAAAAAGCTTTTCCACTCTGTCTGGCAAGGAGAAACTGTGCCAGCACAGAAAACATCTCCCATCGTGTTCTAGAGGCTGCACGGAGGTCTGCCGAGTGTTTTGCAAGAAGAGAAAGAAAGTTGCCCAAAACAGCTTGCAATCGAATGTTCATGTGAATAGAAAAGGCAGGAGAGTGGTCAGGTACTGTTTTCTCTCAGTTGGCAAGCTGCGCACACAATCGCAGTGTTGTACAGCTTGTTTCATCACCTTTGCGAAGCTGCCGCTCTCTCCAGCTCCCGGAGACGAAGAAGCTGCTTCTTCGCGCAAAGACGATTCTGCCGCTCACAGTGCTCTGCAGTGTGTGTCTTCTGCCGAAAGAGATCCGGGAGCTGTGCTTAGCTCTGCAGAGCACCGTACCTTCGTCTTTAGGCTCTCTTCTCGTCTACATCTTAGCAAAAAGCTTTTCCACTCTGTCTGGCAAGGAGAAACTGTGCCAGCACAGAAAACATCTCCCATCGTGTTCTAGAGGCTGCACGGAGGTCTGCCGAGTGTTTTGCAAGAAGAGAAAGAAAGTTGTCCAAAACAGCTTGCAATCGAATGTTCATGTGAATAGAAAAGGCAGGAGAGTGGTCAGGTACTGTTTTCTCTCAGTTGGCAAGCTGCGCACACAATCGCAGTGTTGTACAGCTTGTTTCATCACCTTTGCCAAGTTGCCGCTCTCTCCGGCTCCCGGAGACGAAGAAGCTGCTTCTTCGCGCAAAGACGATTCTGCCGCTCACAGTGCTCTGCAGTGTGTGTCTTCTGCCGAAAGAGATCCGGGAGCTGTGCTTAGCTCTGCAGAGCACCGTACCTTCGTCTTTAGCCTCTCTTCTCGTCTACATCTTAGCAAAAAGCTTTTCCACTCTGTCTGGCAAGGAGAAACTGTGCCAGCACAGAAAACATCTCCCATCGTGTTCTAGAGGC
This sequence comes from Melozone crissalis, assembly GCF_028551555.1. NCBI lineage: Eukaryota > Metazoa > Chordata > Aves > Passeriformes > Passerellidae > Melozone > Melozone crissalis. Next base: position 21,967 of record NW_026535942.1, on the reverse strand, counting down.
TGCACGGAGGTCTGCCGAGTGTTTTGCAAGAAGAGAAAGTTGTCCAAAACAGCTTGCAATCGAATGTTCATGTGAATAGAAAAGGCAGGAGAGTGGTCAGGTACTGTTTTCTCTCAGTTGGCAAGCTGCGCACACAATCGCAGTGTTGTACAGCTTGTTTCATCACCTTTGCCAAGTTGCCGCTCTCTCTGGCTCCCGGAGACGAAGAAGCTGCTTCTTCGCGCAAAGACGATTCTGCCGCTCACAGTGCTCTGCAGTGTGTGTCTTCTGCCGAAAGAGATCCGGGAGCTGTGCTTAGCTCTGCAGAGCACCGTACCTTCGTCTTTAGCCTCTCTTCTCGTCTACATCTTAGCAAAAAGCTTTTCCACTCTGTCTGGCAAGGAGAAACTGTGCCAGCACAGAAAACATCTCCCATCGTGTTCTAGAGGCTGCACGGAGGTCTGCCGAGTGTTTTGCAAGAAGAGAAAGAAAGTTGCCCAAAACAGCTTGCAATCGAATGTTCATGTGAATAGAAAAGGCAGGAGAGTGGTCAGGTACTGTTTTCTCTCACTTGGCAAGCTGCGCACACAATCGCAGTGTTGTACAGCTTGTTTCATCACCTTTGCCAAGTTGCCGCTCTCTCCGGCTCCCGGAGACGAAGAAGCTGCTTCTTCGCGCAAAGACGATTCTGCCGCTCACAGTGCTCTGCAGTGTGTGTCTTCTGCCGAAAGAGATCCGGGAGCTGTGCTTAGCTCTGCAGAGCACCGTACCTTCGTCTTTAGCCTCTCTTCTCGTCTACATCTTAGCAAAAAGCTTTTCCACTCTGTCTGGCAAGGAGAAACTGTGCCAGCACAGAAAACATCTCCCATCGTGTTCTAGAGGCTGCACGGAGGTCTGCCGAGTGTTTTGCAAGAAGAGAAAGAAAGTTGTCCAAAACAGCTTGCAATCGAATGTTCATGTGAATAGAAAAGGCAGGAGAGTGGTCAGGTACTGTTTTCTCTCAGTTGGCAAGCTGCGCACACAATCGCAGTGTTGTACAGCTTGTTTCATCACCTTTGCCAAGTTGCCGCTCTCTCCGGCTCCCGGAGACGAAGAAGCTGCTTCTTCGCGCAAAGACGATTCTGCCGCTCACAGTGCTCTGCAGTGTGTGTCTTCTGCCGAAAGAGATCCGGGAGCTGTGCTTAGCTCTGCAGAGCACCGTACCTTCGTCTTTAGCCTCTCTTCTCGTCTACATCTTAGCAAAAAGCTTTTCCACTCTGTCTGGCAAGGAGAAACTGTGCCAGCACAGAAAACATCTCCCATCGTGTTCTAGAGGCTGCACGGAGGTCTGCCGAGTGTTTTGCAAGAAGAGAAAGAAAGTTGTCCAAAACAGCTTGCAATCGAATGTTCATGTGAATAGAAAAGGCAGGAGAGTGGTCAGGTACTGTTTTCTCTCACTTGGCAAGCTGCGCACACAATCGCAGTGTTGTACAGCTTGTTTCATCACCTTTGCCAAGTTGCCGCTCTCTCCGGCTCCCGGAGACGAAGAAGCTGCTTCTTCGCGCAAAGACGATTCTGCCGCTCACAGTGCTCTGCAGTGTGTGTCTTCTGCCGAAAGAGATCCGGGAGCTGTGCTTAGCTCTGCAGAGCACCGTACCTTCGTCTTTAGCCTCTCTTCTCGTCTACATCTTAGCAAAAAGCTTTTCCACTCTGTCTGGCAAGGAGAAACTGTGCCAGCACAGAAAACATCTCCCATCGTGTTCTAGAGGCTGCACGGAGGTCTGCCGAGTGTTTTGCAAGAAGAGAAAGAAAGTTGTCCAAAACAGCTTGCAATCGAATGTTCATGTGAATAGAAAAGGCAGGAGAGTGGTCAGGTACTGTTTTCTCTCAGTTGGCAAGCTGCGCACACAATCGCAGTGTTGTACAGCTTGTTTCATCACCTTTGCCAAGTTGCCGCTCTCTCCGGCTCCCGGAGACGAAGAAGCTGCTTCTTCGCGCAAAGACGATTCTGCCGCTCACAGTGCTCTGCAGTGTGTGTCTTCTGCCGAAAGAGATCCGGGAGCTGTGCTTAGCTCTGCAGAGCACCGTACCTTCGTCTTTAGCCTCTCTTCTCGTCTACATCTTAGCAAAAAGCTTTTCCACTCTGTCTGGCAAGGAGAAACTGTGCCAGCACAGAAAACATCTCCCATCGTGTTCTAGAGGCTGCACGGAGGTCTGCCGAGTGTTTTGCAAGAAGAGAAAGAAAGTTGTCCAAAACAGCTTGCAATCGAATGTTCATGTGAATAGAAAAGGCAGGAGAGTGGTCAGGTACTGTTTTCTCTCAGTTGGCAAGCTGCGCACACAATCGCAGTGTTGTACAGCTTGTTTCATCACCTTTGCCAAGTTGCCGCTCTCTCCGGCTCCCGGAGACGAAGAAGCTGCTTCTTCGCGCAAAGACGATTCTGCCGCTCACAGTGCTCTGCAGTGTGTGTCTTCTGCCGAAAGAGATCCGGGAGCTGTGCTTAGCTCTGCAGAGCACCGTACCTTCGTCTTTAGCCTCTCTTCTCGTCTACATCTTAGCAAAAAGCTTTTCCACTCTGTCTGGCAAGGAGAAACTGTGCCAGCACAGAAAACATCTCCCATCGTGTTCTAGAGGCTGCACGGAGGTCTGCCGAGTGTTTTGCAAGAAGAGAAAGAAAGTTGTCCAAAACAGCTTGCAATCGAATGTTCATGTGAATAGAAAAGGCAGGAGAGTGGTCAGGTACTGTTTTCTCTCACTTGGCAAGCTGCGCACACAATCGCAGTGTTGTACAGCTTGTTTCATCACCTTTGCCAAGTTGCCGCTCTCTCCGGCTCCCGGAGACGAAGAAGCTGCTTCTTCGCGCAAAGACGATTCTGCCGCTCACAGTGCTCTGCAGTGTGTGTCTTCTGCCGAAAGAGATCCGGGAGCTGTGCTTAGCTCTGCAGAGCACCGTACCTTCGTCTTTAGCCTCTCTTCTCGTCTACATCTTAGCAAAAAGCTTTTCCACTCTGTCTGGCAAGGAGAAACTGTGCCAGCACAGAAAACATCTCCCATCGTGTTCTAGAGGCTGCACGGAGGTCTGCCGAGTGTTTTGCAAGAAGAGAAAGAAAGTTGTCCAAAACAGCTTGCAATCGAATGTTCATGTGAATAGAAAAGGCAGGAGAGTGGTCAGGTACTGTTTTCTCTCAGTTGGCAAGCTGCGCACACAATCGCAGTGTTGTACAGCTTGTTTCATCACCTTTGCCAAGTTGCCGCTCTCTCCGGCTCCCGGAGACGAAGAAGCTGCTTCTTCGCGCAAAGACGATTCTGCCGCTCACAGTGCTCTGCAGTGTGTGTCTTCTGCCGAAAGAGATCCGGGAGCTGTGCTTAGCTCTGCAGAGCACCGTACCTTCGTCTTTAGGCTCTCTTCTCGTCTACATCTTAGCAAAAAGCTTTTCCACTCTGTCTGGCAAGGAGAAACTGTGCCAGCACAGAAAACATCTCCCATCGTGTTCTAGAGGCTGCACGGAGGTCTGCCGAGTGTTTTGCAAGAAGAGAAAGAAAGTTGTCCAAAACAGCTTGCAATCGAATGTTCATGTGAATAGAAAAGGCAGGAGAGTGGTCAGGTACTGTTTTCTCTCAGTTGGCAAGCTGCGCACACAATCGCAGTGTTGTACAGCTTGTTTCATCACCTTTGCCAAGTTGCCGCTCTCTCCGGCTCCCGGAGACGAAAAAGCTGCTTCTTCGCGCAAAGACGATTCTGCCGCTCACAGTGCTCTGCAGTGTGTGTCTTCTGCCGAAAGAGATCCGGGAGCTGTGCTTAGCTCTGCAGAGCACCGTACCTTCGTCTTTAGCCTCTCTTCTCGTCTACATCTTAGCAAAAAGCTTTTCCACTCTGTCTGGCAAGGAGAAACTGTGCCAGCACAGAAAACATCTCCCATCGTGTTCTAGAGGCTGCACGGAGGTCTGCCGAGTGTTTTGCAAGAAGAGAAAGAAAGTTGCCCAAAACAGCTTGCAATCGAATGTTCATGTGAATAGAAAAGGCAGGAGAGTGGTCAGGTACTGTTTTCTCTCAGTTGGCAAGCTGCGCACACAATCGCAGTGTTGTACAGCTTGTTTCATCACCTTTGCGAAGCTGCCGCTCTCTCCGGCTCCCGGAGACGAAGAAGCTGCTTCTTCGCGCAAAGACGATTCTGCCGCTCACAGTGCTCTGCAGTGTGTGTCTTCTGCCGAAAGAGATCCGGGAGCTGTGCTTAGCTCTGCAGAGCACCGTACCTTCGTCTTTAGGCTCTCTTCTCGTCTACATCTTAGCAAAAAGCTTTTCCACTCTGTCTGGCAAGGAGAAACTGTGCCAGCACAGAAAACATCTCCCATCGTGTTCTAGAGGCTGCACGGAGGTCTGCCGAGTGTTTTGCAAGAAGAGAAAGAAAGTTGTCCAAAACAGCTTGCAATCGAATGTTCATGTGAATAGAAAAGGCAGGAGAGTGGTCAGGTACTGTTTTCTCTCAGTTGGCAAGCTGCGCACACAATCGCAGTGTTGTACAGCTTGTTTCATCACCTTTGCCAAGTTGCCGCTCTCTCCGGCTCCCGGAGACGAAGAAGCTGCTTCTTCGCGCAAAGACGATTCTGCCGCTCACAGTGCTCTGCAGTGTGTGTCTTCTGCCGAAAGAGATCCGGGAGCTGTGCTTAGCTCTGCAGAGCACCGTACCTTCGTCTTTAGCCTCTCTTCTCGTCTACATCTTAGCAAAAAGCTTTTCCACTCTGTCTGGCAAGGAGAAACTGTGCCAGCACAGAAAACATCTCCCATCGTGTTCTAGAGGCTGCACGGAGGTCTGCCGAGTGTTTTGCAAGAAGAGAAAGAAAGTTGTCCAAAACAGCTTGCAATCGAATGTTCATGTGAATAGAAAAGGCAGGAGAGTGGTCAGGTACTGTTTTCTCTCAGTTGGCAAGCTGCGTACACAATCGCAGTGTTGTACAGCTTGTTTCATCACCTTTGCCAAGTTGCCGCTCTCTCCGGCTCCCGGAGACGAAGAAGCTGCTTCTTCGCGCAAAGACGATTCTGCCGCTCACAGTGCTCTGCAGTGTGTGTCTTCTGCCGAAAGAGATCCGGGAGCTGTGCTTAGCTCTGCAGAGCACCGTACCTTCGTCTTTAGCCTCTCTTCTCGTCTACATCTTAGCAAAAAGCTTTTCCACTCTGTCTGGCAAGGAGAAACTGTGCCAGCACAGAAAACATCTCCCATCGTGTTCTAGAGGCTGCACGGAGGTCTGCCGAGTGTTTTGCAAGAAGAGAAAGAAAGTTGTCCAAAACAGCTTGCAATCGAATGTTCATGTGAATAGAAAAGGCAGGAGAGTGGTCAGGTACTGTTTTCTCTCACTTGGCAAGCTGCGCACACAATCGCAGTGTTGTACAGCTTGTTTCATCACCTTTGCCAAGTTGCCGCTCTCTCCGGCTCCCGGAGACGAAGAAGCTGCTTCTTCGCGCAAAGACGATTCTGCCGCTCACAGTGCTCTGCAGTGTGTGTCTTCTGCCGAAAGAGATCCGGGAGCTGTGCTTAGCTCTGCAGAGCACCGTACCTTCGTCTTTAGCCTCTCTTCTCGTCTACATCTTAGCAAAAAGCTTTTCCACTCTGTCTGGCAAGGAGAAACTGTGCCAGCACAGAAAACATCTCCCATCGTGTTCTAGAGGCTGCACGGAGGTCTGCCGAGTGTTTTGCAAGAAGAGAAAGAAAGTTGTCCAAAACAGCTTGCAATCGAATGTTCATGTGAATAGAAAAGGCAGGAGAGTGGTCAGGTACTGTTTTCTCTCAGTTGGCAAGCTGCGCACACAATCGCAGTGTTGTACAGCTTGTTTCATCACCTTTGCCAAGTTGCCGCTCTCTCCGGCTCCCGGAGACGAAGAAGCTGCTTCTTCGCGCAAAGACGATTCTGCCGCTCACAGTGCTCTGCAGTGTGTGTCTTCTGCCGAAAGAGATCCGGGAGCTGTGCTTAGCTCTGCAGAGCACCGTACCTTCGTCTTTAGCCTCTCTTCTCGTCTACATCTTAGCAAAAAGCTTTTCCACTCTGTCTGGCAAGGAGAAACTGTGCCAGCACAGAAAACATCTCCCATCGTGTTCTAGAGGCTGCACGGAGGTCTGCCGAGTGTTTTGCAAGAAGAGAAAGAAAGTTGTCCAAAACAGCTTGCAATCGAATGTTCATGTGAATAGAAAAGGCAGGAGAGTGGTCAGGTACTGTTTTCTCTCAGTTGGCAAGCTGCGCACACAATCGCAGTGTTGTACAGCTTGTTTCATCACCTTTGCCAAGTTGCCGCTCTCTCCGGCTCCCGGAGACGAAGAAGCTGCTTCTTCGCGCAAAGACGATTCTGCCGCTCACAGTGCTCTGCAGTGTGTGTCTTCTGCCGAAAGAGATCCGGGAGCTGTGCTTAGCTCTGCAGAGCACCGTACCTTCGTCTTTAGCCTCTCTTCTCGTCTACATCTTAGCAAAAAGCTTTTCCACTCTGTCTGGCAAGGAGAAACTGTGCCAGCACAGAAAACATCTCCCATCGTGTTCTAGAGGCTGCACGGAGGTCTGCCGAGTGTTTTGCAAGAAGAGAAAGAAAGTTGTCCAAAACAGCTTGCAATCGAATGTTCATGTGAATAGAAAAGGCAGGAGAGTGGTCAGGTACTGTTTTCTCTCAGTTGGCAAGCTGCGCACACAATCGCAGTGTTGTACAGCTTGTTTCATCACCTTTGCCAAGTTGCCGCTCTCTCCGGCTCCCGGAGACGAAGAAGCTGCTTCTTCGCGCAAAGACGATTCTGCCGCTCACAGTGCTCTGCAGTGTGTGTCTTCTGCCGAAAGAGATCCGGGAGCTGTGCTTAGCTCTGCAGAGCACCGTACCTTCGTCTTTAGGCTCTCTTCTCGTCTACATCTTAGCAAAAAGCTTTTCCACTCTGTCTGGCAAGGAGAAACTGTGCCAGCACAGAAAACATCTCCCATCGTGTTCTAGAGGCTGCACGGAGGTCTGCCGAGTGTTTTGCAAGAAGAGAAAGAAAGTTGTCCAAAACAGCTTGCAATCGAATGTTCATGTGAATAGAAAAGGCAGGAGAGTGGTCAGGTACTGTTTTCTCTCAGTTGGCAAGCTGCGCACACAATCGCAGTGTTGTACAGCTTGTTTCATCACCTTTGCCAAGTTGCCGCTCTCTCCGGCTCCCGGAGACAAAAAAGCTGCTTCTTCGCGCAAAGACGATTCTGCCGCTCACAGTGCTCTGCAGTGTGTGTCTTCTGCCGAAAGAGATCCGGGAGCTGTGCTTAGCTCTGCAGAGCACCGTACCTTCGTCTTTAGCCTCTCTTCTCGTCTACATCTTAGCAAAAAGCTTTTCCACTCTGTCTGGCAAGGAGAAACTGTGCCAGCACAGAAAACATCTCCCATCGTGTTCTAGAGGCTGCACGGAGGTCTGCCGAGTGTTTTGCAAGAAGAGAAAGAAAGTTGTCCAAAACAGCTTGCAATCGAATGTTCATGTGAATAGAAAAGGCAGGAGAGTGGTCAGGTACTGTTTTCTCTCAGTTGGCAAGCTGCGCACACAATCGCAGTGTTGTACAGCTTGTTTCATCACCTTTGCCAAGTTGCCGCTCTCTCCGGCTCCCGGAGACGAAGAAGCTGCTTCTTCGCGCAAAGACGATTCTGCAGCTCACAGTGCTCTGCAGTGTGTGTCTTCTGCCGAAAGAGATCCGGGAGCTGTGCTTAGCTCTGCAGAGCACCGTACCTTCGTCTTTAGCCTCTCTTCTCGTCTACATCTTAGCAAAAAGCTTTTCCACTCTGTCTGGCAAGGAGAAACTGTGCCAGCACAGAAAACATCTCCCATCGTGTTCTAGAGGCTGCACGGAGGTCTGCCGAGTGTTTTGCAAGAAGAGAAAGAAAGTTGTCCAAAACAGCTTGCAATCGAATGTTCATGTGAATAGAAAAGGCAGGAGAGTGGTCAGGTACTGTTTTCTCTCAGTTGGCAAGCTGCGCACACAATCGCAGTGTTGTACAGCTTGTTTCATCACCTTTGCCAAGTTGCCGCTCTCTCCGGCTCCCGGAGACGAAGAAGCTGCTTCTTCGCGCAAAGACGATTCTGCAGCTCACAGTGCTCTGCTGTGTGACCTTCTGCCGAAAGAGGTCCGGGAGCGGTGCTTAGCACTGCAGAGCACCGAACCTTCGTCTTTAGGCTCTCTTCTCGTCTACATCTTAGCAAAAAGCTTTTCCACTCTGTCTGGCAAGGAGAAACTGTGCCAGCACAGAAAACATCTCCCATCGTGTTCTAGAGGCTGCACGGACGTCTGCCGAGTGTTTTGCAAGAAGAGAAAGAAAGTTGCCCAAAACAGCTTGCAATCGAATGTTCATGTGAATAGAAAAGGCAGGAGAGTGGTCAGGTACTGTTTTCTCTCAGTTGGCAAGCTGCGCACACAATCGCAGTGTTGTACAGCTTGTTTCATCACCTTTGCGAAGCTGCCGCTCTCTCCGGCTCCCGGAGACGAAGAAGCTGCTTCTTCGCGCAAAGACGATTCTGCCGCTCACAGTGCTCTGCAGTGTGTGTCTTCTGCCGAAAGAGATCCGGGAGCTGTGCTTAGCTCTGCAGAGCACCGTACCTTCGTCTTTAGCCTCTCTTCTCGTCTACATCTTAGCAAAAAGCTTTTCCACTCTGTCTGGCAAGGAGAAACTGTGCCAGCACAGAAAACATCTCCCATCGTGTTCTAGAGGCTGCACGGAGGTCTGCCGAGTGTTTTGCAAGAAGAGAAAGAAAGTTGTCCAAAACAGCTTGCAATCGAATGTTCATGTGAATAGAAAAGGCAGGAGAGTGGTCAGGTACTGTTTTCTCTCACTTGGCAAGCTGCGCACACAATCGCAGTGTTGTACAGCTTGTTTCATCACCTTTGCGAAGTTGCCGCTCTCTCCGGCTCCCGGAGACGAAGAAGCTGCTTCTTCGCGCAAAGACGATTCTGCCGCTCACAGTGCTCTGCAGTGTGTGTCTTCTGCCGAAAGAGATCCGGGAGCTGTGCTTAGCTCTGCAGAGCACCGTACCTTCGTCTTTAGCCTCTCTTCTCGTCTACATCTTAGCAAAAAGCTTTTCCACTCTGTCTGGCAAGGAGAAACTGTGCCAGCACAGAAAACATCTCCCATCGTGTTCTAGAGGCTGCACGGAGGTCTGCCGAGTGTTTTGCAAGAAGAGAAAGAAAGTTGTCCAAAACAGCTTGCAATCGAATGTTCATGTGAATAGAAAAGGCAGGAGAGTGGTCAGGTACTGTTTTCTCTCAGTTGGCAAGCTGCGCACACAATCGCAGTGTTGTACAGCTTGTTTCATCACCTTTGCCAAGTTGCCGCTCTCTCCGGCTCCCGGAGACGAAGAAGCTGCTTCTTCGCGCAAAGACGATTCTGCAGCTCACAGTGCTCTGCGGTGTGCACCTTCTGCCGAAAGAGGTCCGGGAGCGGAGCTTAGCACTGCAGAGCACCGAACCTTCGTCTTTAGCCTCTCTTCTCGTCTACATCTTAGCAAAAAGCTTTTCCACTCTGTCTGGCAAGGAGAAACTGTGCCAGCACAGAAAACATCTCCCATCGTGTTCTAGAGGCTGCACGGAGGTCTGCCGAGTGTTTTGCAAGAAGAGAAAGAAAGTTGTCCAAAACAGCTTGCAATCGAATGTTCATGTGAATAGAAAAGGCAGGAGAGTGGTCAGGTACTGTTTTCTCTCACTTGGCAAGCTGCGCACACAATCGCAGTGTTGTACAGCTTGTTTCATCACCTTTGCCAAGTTGCCGCTCTCTCCGGCTCCCGGAGACGAAGAAGCTGCTTCTTCGCGCAAAGACGATTCTGCCGCTCACAGTGCTCTGCAGTGTGTGTCTTCTGCCGAAAGAGATCCGGGAGCTGTGCTTAGCTCTGCAGAGCACCGTACCTTCGTCTTTAGCCTCTCTTCTCGTCTACATCTTAGCAAAAAGCTTTTCCACTCTGTCTGGCAAGGAGAAACTGTGCCAGCACAGAAAACATCTCCCATCGTGTTCTAGAGGCTGCACGGAGGTCTGCCGAGTGTTTTGCAAGAAGAGAAAGAAAGTTGTCCAAAACAGCTTGCAATCGAATGTTCATGTGAATAGAAAAGGCAGGAGAGTGGTCAGGTACTGTTTTCTCTCAGTTGGCAAGCTGCGCACACAATCGCAGTGTTGTACAGCTTGTTTCATCACCTTTGCCAAGTTGCCGCTCTCTCCGGCTCCCGGAGACGAAGAAGCTGCTTCTTCGCGCAAAGACGATTCTGCCGCTCACAGTGCTCTGCAGTGTGTGTCTTCTGCCGAAAGAGATCCGGGAGCTGTGCTTAGCTCTGCAGAGCACTGTACCTTCGTCTTTAGCCTCTCTTCTCGTCTACATCTTAGCAAAAAGCTTTTCCACTCTGTCTGGCAAGGAGAAACTGTGCCAGCACAGAAAACATCTCCCATCGTGTTCTAGAGGCTGCACGGAGGTCTGCCGAGTGTTTTGCAAGAAGAGAAAGAAAGTTGTCCAAAACAGCTTGCAATCGAATGTTCATGTGAATAGAAAAGGCAGGAGAGTGGTCAGGTACTGTTTTCTCTCAGTTGGCAAGCTGCGCACACAATCGCAGTGTTGTACAGTTTGTTTCATCACCTTTGCCAAGTTGCCGCTCTCTCCGGCTCCCGGAGACGAAGAAGCTGCTTCTTCGCGCAAAGACGATTCTGCCGCTCACAGTGCTCTGCAGTGTGTGTCTTCTGCCGAAAGAGATCCGGGAGCTGTGCTTAGCTCTGCAGAGCACCGTACCTTCGTCTTTAGCCTCTCTTCTCGTCTACATCTTAGCAAAAAGCTTTTCCACTCTGTCTGGCAAGGAGAAACTGTGCCAGCACAGAAAACATCTCCCATCGTGTTCTAGAGGCTGCACGGACGTCTGCCGAGTGTTTTGCAAGAAGAGAAAGAAAGTTGTCCAAAACAGCTTGCAATCGAATGTTCATGTGAATAGAAAAGGCAGGAGAGTGGTCAGGTACTGTTTTCTCTCAGTTGGCAAGCTGCGCACACAATCGCAGTGTTGTACAGCTTGTTTCATCACCTTTGCCAAGTTGCCGCTCTCTCCGGCTCCCGGAGACGAAGAAGCTGCTTCTTCGCGCAAAGACGATTCTGCAGCTCACAGTGCTCTGCGGTGTGCACCTTCTGCCGAAAGAGGTCCGGGAGCGGAGCTTAGCACTGCAGAGCACCGAACCTTCGTCTTTAGCCTCTCTTCTCGTCTACATCTTAGCAAAAAGCTTTTCCACTCTGTCTGGCAAGGAGAAACTGTGCCAGCACAGAAAACATCTCCCATCGTGTTCTAGAGGCTGCACGGAGGTCTGCCGAGTGTTTTGCAAGAAGAGAAAGAAAGTTGTCCAAAACAGCTTGCAATCGAATGTTCATGTGAATAGAAAAGGCAGGAGAGTGGTCAGGTACTGTTTTCTCTCAGTTGGCAAGCTGCGCACACAATCGCAGTGTTGTACAGCTTGTTTCATCACCTTTGCCAAGTTGCCGCTCTCTCCGGCTCCCGGAGACGAAGAAGCTGCTTCTTCGCGCAAAGACGATTCTGCCGCTCACAGTGCTCTGCAGTGTGTGTCTTCTGCCGAAAGAGATCCGGGAGCTGTGCTTAGCTCTGCAGAGCACCGTACCTTCGTCTTTAGCCTCTCTTCTCGTCTACATCTTAGCAAAAAGCTTTTCCACTCTGTCTGGCAAGGAGAAACTGTGCCAGCACAGAAAACATCTCCCATCGTGTTCTAGAGGCTGCACGGAGGTCTGCCGAGTGTTTTGCAAGAAGAGAAAGAAAGTTGTCCAAAACAGCTTGCAATCGAATGTTCATGTGAATAGAAAAGGCAGGAGAGTGGTCAGGTACTGTTTTCTCTCAGTTGGCAAGCTGCGCACACAATCGCAGTGTTGTACAGCTTGTTTCATCACCTTTGCCAAGTTGCCGCTCTCTCCGGCTCCCGGAGACGAAGAAGCTGCTTCTTCGCGCAAAGACGATTCTGCCGCTCACAGTGCTCTGCAGTGTGTGTCTTCTGCCGAAAGAGATCCGGGAGCTGTGCTTAGCTCTGCAGAGCACCGTACCTTCGTCTTTAGCCTCTCTTCTCGTCTACATCTTAGCAAAAAGCTTTTCCACTCTGTCTGGCAAGGAGAAACTGTGCCAGCACAGAAAACATCTCCCATCGTGTTCTAGAGGCTGCACGGAGGTCTGCCGAGTGTTTTGCAAGAAGAGAAAGAAAGTTGTCCAAAACAGCTTGCAATCGAATGTTCATGTGAATAGAAAAGGCAGGAGAGTGGTCAGGTACTGTTTTCTCTCAGTTGGCAAGCTGCGCACACAATCGCAGTGTTGTACAGCTTGTTTCATCACCTTTGCCAAGTTGCCGCTCTCTCCGGCTCCCGGAGACGAAGAAGCTGCTTCTTCGCGCAAAGACGATTCTGCCGCTCACAGTGCTCTGCAGTGTGTGTCTTCTGCCGAAAGAGATCCGGGAGCTGTGCTTAGCTCTGCAGAGCACCGTACCTTCGTCTTTAGGCTCTCTTCTCGTCTACATCTTAGCAAAAAGCTTTTCCACTCTGTCTGGCAAGGAGAAACTGTGCCAGCACAGAAAACATCTCCCATCGTGTTCTAGAGGCTGCACGGAGGTCTGCCGAGTGTTTTGCAAGAAGAGAAAGAAAGTTGTCCAAAACAGCTTGCAATCGAATGTTCATGTGAATAGAAAAGGCAGGAGAGTGGTCAGGTACTGTTTTCTCTCAGTTGGCAAGCTGCGCACACAATCGCAGTGTTGTACAGCTTGTTTCATCACCTTTGCCAAGTTGCCGCTCTCTCCGGCTCCCGGAGACGAAGAAGCTGCTTCTTCGCGCAAAGACGATTCTGCCGCTCACAGTGCTCTGCAGTGTGTGTCTTCTGCCGAAAGAGATCCGGGAGCTGTGCTTAGCTCTGCAGAGCACCGTACCTTCGTCTTTAGCCTCTCTTCTCGTCTACATCTTAGCAAAAAGCTTTTCCACTCTGTCTGGCAAGGAGAAACTGTGCCAGCACAGAAAACATCTCCCATCGTGTTCTAGAGGCTGCACGGACGTCTGCCGAGTGTTTTGCAAGAAGAGAAAGAAAGTTGTCCAAAACAGCTTGCAATCGAATGTTCATGTGAATAGAAAAGGCAGGAGAGTGGTCAGGTACTGTTTTCTCTCAGTTGGCAAGCTGCGCACACAATCGCAGTGTTGTACAGCTTGTTTCATCACCTTTGCCAAGTTGCCGCTCTCTCCGGCTCCCGGAGACGAAGAAGCTGCTTCTTCGCGCAAAGACGATTCTGCCGCTCACAGTGCTCTGCAGTGTGTGTCTTCTGCCGAAAGAGATCCGGGAGCTGTGCTTAGCTCTGCAGAGCACCGTACCTTCGTCTTTAGGCTCTCTTCTCGTCTACATCTTAGCAAAAAGCTTTTCCACTCTGTCTGGCAAGGAGAAACTGTGCCAGCACAGAAAACATCTCCCATCGTGTTCTAGAGGCTGCACGGAGGTCTGCCGAGTGTTTTGCAAGAAGAGAAAGAAAGTTGTCCAAAACAGCTTGCAATCGAATGTTCATGTGAATAGAAAAGGCAGGAGAGTGGTCAGGTACTGTTTTCTCTCAGTTGGCAAGCTGCGCACACAATCGCAGTGTTGTACAGCTTGTTTCATCACCTTTGCCAAGTTGCCGCTCTCTCCGGCTCCCGGAGACGAAGAAGCTGCTTCTTCGCGCAAAGACGATTCTGCCGCTCACAGTGCTCTGCAGTGTGTGTCTTCTGCCGAAAGAGATCCGGGAGCTGTGCTTAGCTCTGCAGAGCACCGTACCTTCGTCTTTAGCCTCTCTTCTCGTCTACATCTTAGCAAAAAGCTTTTCCACTCTGTCTGGCAAGGAGAAACTGTGCCAGCACAGAAAACATCTCCCATCGTGTTCTAGAGGCTGCACGGACGTCTACCGAGTGTTTTGCAAGAAGAGAAAGAAAGTTGCCCAAAACAGCTTGCAATCGAATGTTCATGTGAATAGAAAAGGCAGGAGAGTGGTCAGGTACTGTTTTCTCTCAGTTGGCAAGCTGCGCACACAATCGCAGTGTTGTACAGCTTGTTTCATCACCTTTGCCAAGTTGCCGCTCTCTCCGGCTCCCGGAGACGAAGAAGCTGCTTCTTCGCGCAAAGACGATTCTGCCGCTCACAGTGCTCTGCAGTGTGTGTCTTCTGCCGAAAGAGATCCGGGAGCTGTGCTTAGCTCTGCAGAGCACCGTACCTTCGTCTTTAGCCTCTCTTCTCGTCTACATCTTAGCAAAAAGCTTTTCCACTCTGTCTGGCAAGGAGAAACTGTGCCAGCACAGAAAACATCTCCCATCGTGTTCTAGAGGCTGCACGGAGGTCTGCCGAGTGTTTTGCAAGAAGAGAAAGAAAGTTGCCCAAAACAGCTTGCAATCGAATGTTCATGTGAATAGAAAAGGCAGGAGAGTGGTCAGGTACTGTTTTCTCTCAGTTGGCAAGCTGCGCACACAATCGCAGTGTTGTACAGCTTGTTTCATCACCTTTGCGAAGCTGCCGCTCTCTCCGGCTCCCGGAGACGAAGAAGCTGCTTCTTCGCGCAAAGACGATTCTGCCGCTCACAGTGCTCTGCAGTGTGTGTCTTCTGCCGAAAGAGATCCGGGAGCTGTGCTTAGCTCTGCAGAGCACCGTACCTTCGTCTTTAGCCTCTCTTCTCGTCTACATCTTAGCAAAAAGCTTTTCCACTCTGTCTGGCAAGGAGAAACTGTGCCAGCACAGAAAACATCTCCCATCGTGTTCTAGAGGCTGCACGGAGGTCTGCCGAGTGTTTTGCAAGAAGAGAAAGAAAGTTGTCCAAAACAGCTTGCAATCGAATGTTCATGTGAATAGAAAAGGCAGGAGAGTGGTCAGGTACTGTTTTCTCTCAGTTGGCAAGCTGCGCACACAATCGCAGTGTTGTACAGCTTGTTTCATCACCTTTGCCAAGTTGCCGCTCTCTCCGGCTCCCGGAGACGAAGAAGCTGCTTCTTCGCGCAAAGACGATTCTGCCGCTCACAGTGCTCTGCAGTGTGTGTCTTCTGCCGAAAGAGATCCGGGAGCTGTGCTTAGCTCTGCAGAGCACCGTACCTTCGTCTTTAGGCTCTCTTCTCGTCTACATCTTAGCAAAAAGCTTTTCCACTCTGTCTGGCAAGGAGAAACTGTGCCAGCACAGAAAACATCTCCCATCGTGTTCTAGAGGCTGCACGGAGGTCTGCCGAGTGTTTTGCAAGAAGAGAAAGAAAGTTGTTCAAAACAGCTTGCAATCGAATGTTCATGTGAATAGAAAAGGCAGGAGAGTGGTCAGGTACTGTTTTCTCTCAGTTGGCAAGCTGCGCACACAATCGCAGTGTTGTACAGCTTGTTTCATCACCTTTGCCAAGTTGCCGCTCTCTCTGGCTCCCGGAGACGAAGAAGCTGCTTCTTCGCGCAAAGACGATTCTGCCGCTCACAGTGCTCTGCAGTGTGTGTCTTCTGCCGAAAGAGATCCGGGAGCTGTGCTTAGCTCTGCAGAGCACCGTACCTTCGTCTTTAGCCTCTCTTCTCGTCTACATCTTAGCAAAAAGCTTTTCCACTCTGTCTGGCAAGGAGAAACTGTGCCAGCACAGAAAACATCTCCCATCGTGTTCTAGAGGCTGCACGGAGGTCTGCCGAGTGTTTTGCAAGAAGAGAAAGAAAGTTGTCCAAAACAGCTTGCAATCGAATGTTCATGTGAATAGAAAAGGCAGGAGAGTGGTCAGGTACTGTTTTCTCTCAGTTGGCAAGCTGCGCACACAATCGCAGTGTTGTACAGCTTGTTTCATCACCTTTGCCAAGTTGCCGCTCTCTCTGGCTCCCGGAGACGAAGAAGCTGCTTCTTCGCGCAAAGACGATTCTGCCGCTCACAGTGCTCTGCAGTGTGTGTCTTCTGCCGAAAGAGATCCGGGAGCTGTGCTTAGCTCTGCAGAGCACCGTACCTTCGTCTTTAGCCTCTCTTCTCGTCTACATCTTAGCAAAAAGCTTTTCCACTCTGTCTGGCAAGGAGAAACTGTGCCAGCACAGAAAACATCTCCCATCGTGTTCTAGAGGCTGCACGGAGCTCTGCCGAGTGTTTTGCAAGAAGAGAAAGAAAGTTGTCCAAAACAGCTTGCAATCGAATGTTCATGTGAATAGAAAAGGCAGGAGAGTGGTCAGGCACTGTTTTCTCTCAGTTGGCAAGCTGCGCACACAATCGCAGTGTTGTACAGCTTGTTTCATCACCTTTGCCAAGTTGCCGCTCTCTCCGGCTCCCGGAGACGAAGAAGCTGCTTCTTCGCGCAAAGACGATTCTGCCGCTCACAGTGCTCTGCAGTGTGTGTCTTCTGCCGAAAGAGATCCGGGAGCTGTGCTTAGCTCTGCAGAGCACCGTACCTTCGTCTTTAGCCTCTCTTCTCGTCTACATCTTAGCAAAAAGCTTTTCCACTCTGTCTGGCAAGGAGAAACTGTGCCAGCACAGAAAACATCTCCCATCGTGTTCTAGAGGCTGCACGGAGGTCTGCCGAGTGTTTTGCAAGAAGAGAAAGAAAGTTGTCCAAAACAGCTTGCAATCGAATGTTCATGTGAATAGAAAAGGCAGGAGAGTGGTCAGGTACTGTTTTCTCTCAGTTGGCAAGCTGCGCACACAATCGCAGTGTTGTACAGCTTGTTTCATCACCTTTGCCAAGTTGCCGCTCTCTCCGGCTCCCGGAGACGAAGAAGCTGCTTCTTCGCGCAAAGACGATTCTGCCGCTCACAGTGCTCTGCAGTGTGTGTCTTCTGCCGAAAGAGATCCGGGAGCTGTGCTTAGCTCTGCAGAGCACCGTACCTTCGTCTTTAGCCTCTCTTCTCGTCTACATCTTAGCAAAAAGCTTTTCCACTCTGTCTGGCAAGGAGAAACTGTGCCAGCACAGAAAACATCTCCCATCGTGTTCTAGAGGCTGCACGGAGGTCTGCCGAGTGTTTTGCAAGAAGAGAAAGAAAGTTGTCCAAAACAGCTTGCAATCGAATGTTCATGTGAATAGAAAAGGCAGGAGAGTGGTCAGGTACTGTTTTCTCTCAGTTGGCAAGCTGCGCACACAATCGCAGTGTTGTACAGCTTGTTTCATCACCTTTGCCAAGTTGCCGCTCTCTCCGGCTCCCGGAGACGAAAAAGCTGCTTCTTCGCGCAAAGACGATTCTGCCGCTCACAGTGCTCTGCAGTGTGTGTCTTCTGCCGAAAGAGATCCGGGAGCTGTGCTTAGCTCTGCAGAGCACCGTACCTTCGTCTTTAGCCTCTCTTCTCGTCTACATCTTAGCAAAAAGCTTTTCCACTCTGTCTGGCAAGGAGAAACTGTGCCAGCACAGAAAACATCTCCCATCGTGTTCTAGAGGCTGCACGGAGGTCTGCCGAGTGTTTTGCAAGAAGAGAAAGAAAGTTGTCCAAAACAGCTTGCAATCGAATGTTCATGTGAATAGAAAAGGCAGGAGAGTGGTCAGGTACTGTTTTCTCTCAGTTGGCAAGCTGCGCACACAATCGCAGTGTTGTACAGCTTGTTTCATCACCTTTGCCAAGTTGCCGCTCTCTCTGGCTCCCGGAGACGAAGAAGCTGCTTCTTCGCGCAAAGACGATTCTGCCGCTCACAGTGCTCTGCAGTGTGTGTCTTCTGCCGAAAGAGATCCGGGAGCTGTGCTTAGCTCTGCAGAGCACCGTACCTTCGTCTTTAGCCTCTCTTCTCGTCTACATCTTAGCAAAAAGCTTTTCCACTCTGTCTGGCAAGGAGAAACTGTGCCAGCACAGAAAACATCTCCCATCGTGTTCTAGAGGCTGCACGGAGGTCTGCCGAGTGTTTTGCAAGAAGAGAAAGAAAGTTGTCCAAAACAGCTTGCAATCGAATGTTCATGTGAATAGAAAAGGCAGGAGAGTGGTCAGGTACTGTTTTCTCTCAGTTGGCAAGCTGCGCACACAATCGCAGTGTTGTACAGCTTGTTTCATCACCTTTGCCAAGTTGCCGCTCTCTCCGGCTCCCGGAGACGAAGAAGCTGCTTCTTCGCGCAAAGACGATTCTGCCGCTCACAGTGCTCTGCAGTGTGTGTCTTCTGCCGAAAGAGATCCGGGAGCTGTGCTTAGCTCTGCAGAGCACCGTACCTTCGTCTTTAGCCTCTCTTCTCGTCTACATCTTAGCAAAAAGCTTTTCCACTCTGTCTGGCAAGGAGAAACTGTGCCAGCACAGAAAACATCTCCCATCGTGTTCTAGAGGCTGCACGGAGGTCTGCCGAGTGTTTTGCAAGAAGAGAAAGAAAGTTGTCCAAAACAGCTTGCAATCGAATGTTCATGTGAATAGAAAAGGCAGGAGAGTGGTCAGGTACTGTTTTCTCTCAGTTGGCAAGCTGCGCACACAATCGCAGTGTTGTACAGCTTGTTTCATCACCTTTGCCAAGTTGCCGCTCTCTCCGGCTCCCGGAGACGAAGAAGCTGCTTCTTCGCGCAAAGACGATTCTGCCGCTCACAGTGCTCTGCAGTGTGTGTCTTCTGCCGAAAGAGATCCGGGAGCTGTGCTTAGCTCTGCAGAGCACCGTACCTTCGTCTTTAGCCTCTCTTCTCGTCTACATCTTAGCAAAAAGCTTTTCCACTCTGTCTGGCAAGGAGAAACTGTGCCAGCACAGAAAACATCTCCCATCGTGTTCTAGAGGCTGCACGGAGGTCTGCCGAGTGTTTTGCAAGAAGAGAAAGAAAGTTGTCCAAAACAGCTTGCAATCGAATGTTCATGTGAATAGAAAAGGCAGGAGAGTGGTCAGGTACTGTTTTCTCTCAGTTGGCAAGCTGCGCACACAATCGCAGTGTTGTACAGCTTGTTTCATCACCTTTGCCAAGTTGCCGCTCTCTCCGCTCCCGGAGACGAAAAAAGGCTGCTTCTTCGCGCAAAGACGATTCTGCCGCTCACAGTGCTCTGCAGTGTGTGTCTTCTGCCGAAAGAGATCCGGGAGCTGTGCTTAGCTCTGCAGAGCACCGTACCTGCGTCTTTAGGCTCTCTTCTCGTCTACATCTTAGCAAAAAGCTTTTCCACTCTGTCTGGCAAGGAGAAACTGTGCCAGCACAGAAAACATCTCCCATCGTGTTCTAGAGGCTGCACGGAGGTCTTGCCGAGTGTTTTGCAAGAAGAGAAAGAAAGTTGTCCAAAACAGCTTTGCAATCGAATGTTCATCGTGAATAGAAAAGGCAGGAGAGTGGTCAGGTACTGTTTTCTCTCAGTTGGCAAGCTGCGCACACAATCGCAGTGTTGTACAGCTTGTTTCATCACCTTTGCCAAGTTGCCGCTCTCTCCGGCTCCCGGAGACGAAGAAGCTGCTTCTTCGCGCAAAGACGATTCTGCCGCTCACAGTGCTCTGCAGTGTGTGTCTTCTGCCGAAAGAGATCCGGGAGCTGTGCTTAGCTCTGCAGGGCACCGTACCTTCGTCTTTAGCCTCTCTTCTCGTCTACATCTTAGCAAAAAGCTTTTCCACTCTGTCTGGCAAGGAGAAAACTGTGCCAGCACAGAAAACATCTCCCATCGTGTTCTAGAGGCTGCACGGACGTCTGCCGAGTGTTTTGCAAGAAGAGAAAGAAAGTTGCCCAAAACAGCTTGCAATCGAATGTTCATGTGAATAGAAAAGGCAGGAGAGTGGTCAGGTACTGTTTTCTCTCAGTTGGCAAGCTGCGCACACAATCGCAGTGTTGTACAGCTTGTTTCATCACCTTTGCGAAGCTGCCGCTCTCTCCGGCTCCCGGAGACGAAGAAGCTGCTTCTTCGCGCAAAGACGATTCTGCCGCTCACAGTGCTCTGCAGTGTGTGTCCTTCTGCCGAAAGAGATCCGGGAGCTGTGCTTAGCTCTGCAGAGCACCGTACCTTCGTCTTTAGCCTCTCTTCTCGTCTACATCTTAGCAAAAAAGCTTTTCCACTCTGTCTGGCAAGGAGAAACTGTGGCCAGCACAGAAAACATCTCCCATCGTGTTCTAGAGGCTGCACGGAGGTCTGCCGAGTGTTTTGCAAGAAGAGAAAGAAAGTTGTCCAAAACAGCTTGCAATCGAATGTTCATGTGAATAGAAAAGGCAGGAGAGTGGTCAGGTACTGTTTTCTCTCACTTGGCAAGCTGCGCACACAATCGCAGTGTTGTACAGCTTGTTTCATCACCTTTGCGAAGTTGCCGCTCTCTCCGGCTCCCGGAGACGAAGAAGCTGCTTCTTCGCGCAAAGACGATTCTGCCGCTCACAGTGCTCTGCAGTGTGTGTCTTCTGCCGAAAGAGATCCGGGAGCTGTGCTTAGCTCTGCAGAGCACCGTACCTTCGTCTTAGCCTCTCTTCTCGTCTACTTCTTAGCAAAAAGCTTTTCCACTCTGTCTGGCAAGGAGAAACTGTGCCAGCACAGAAAACATCTCCCATCGTGTTCTAGAGGCTGCACGGAGGTCTGCCGAGTGTTTTTGCAAGAAGAGAAAGAAAGTTGTCCAAAAACAGCTTGCAATCGAATGTTCATGTGAATAGAAAAGGCAGGAGAGTGGTCAGGTACTGTTTTCTCTCAGTTGGCAAGCTGCGCACACAATCGCGAGTGTTGTACAGCTTGTTTCATCACCTTGCCAAGTTGCCGCTCTCTCCGGCTCCCGGAGACGAAGAAGCTGCTTCTTCGCGCAAAGACGATTCTGCAGCTCACAGTGCTCTGGCGGTGTGCACCTTCTGCCGAAAGAGGTCCGGGGAGCGGAGCTTAGCACTGCAGAGCACCGAACCTTCGTCTTTAGCCTCTCTTCTCGTCTACATCTTAGCAAAAAGCTTTTCCACTCTGTCTGGCAAGGAGAAACTGTGCCAGCACAGAAAACATCTCCCATCGTGTTCTAGAGGCTGCACGGAGGTCTGCCGAGTGTTTTGCAAGAAGAGAAAGAAAGTTGTCCCAAAACAGCTTGCAATCGAATGTTCATGTGAATAGAAAAGGCAGGAGAGTGGTCAGGTACTGTTTTCTCTCAGTTGGCAAGCTGCGCACACAATCGCAGTGTTGTACAGCTTGTTTCATCACCTTTGCCAAGTTGCCGCTCTCTCCGGCTCCCGGAGACCGAAGAAGCTGCTTCTTCGCGCAAAGACGATTCTGCCGCTCACAGTGCTCTGCAGTGTGTGTCTTCTGCCGAAAGAGATCCGGGAGCTGTGCTTAGCTCTGCAGAGCACCGTACCTTCGTCTTTAGCCTCTCTTCTCGTCTACATCTTAGCAAAAAGCTTTTCCACTCTGTCTGGCAAGGAGAAACTGTGCCAGCACAGAAAACATCTCCCATCGTGTTCTAGAGGCTGCACGGAGGTCTGCGGAGTGTTTTGCAAGAAGAGAAAGAAAGTTGTCCAAAACGCTTGCAATCGAATGGTTCATGTGAATAGAAAAGGCAGGAGAGTGGGTCAGGTACTGTTTTCTCTCAGTTGGCAAGCTGCGCACACAATCGCAGTGTTGTACAGCTTGTTTCATCACCTTTGCGAAGTTGCCGCTCTCTCCGGCTCCGAGACGAAGAAGCTGCTTCTTCGCGCAAAGACGATTCTGCCGCTCACAGTGCTCTGCAGTGTGTGTCTTCTGCCGAAAGAGATCCGGGAGCTGTGCTTAGCTCTGCAGAGCACCGTACCTTCGTCTTTAGCCTCTCTTCTCGTCTACATCTTAGCAAAAAGCTTTTCCACTCTGTCTGGCAAGGAGAAACTGTGCCAGCACAGAAAACATCTCCCATCGTGTTCTAGAGGCTGCACGGAGGTCTGCCGAGTGTTTTGCAAGAAGAGAAAGAAAGTTGTTCAAAACAGCTTGCAATCGAATGTTTCATGTGAATAGAAAAGGCAGGAGAGTGGTCAGGTACTGTTTTCTCTCAGTTGGCAAGCTGCGCACACAATCGCAGTGTTGTACAGCTTGTTTCATCACCTTGCCAAGTTGCCGCTCTCTCTGGCTCCCGGAGACGAAGAAGCTGCTTCTTTCGCGCAAAGACGATTCTGCCGCTCACAGTGCTCTGCAGTGTGTGTCTTCTGCCGAAAGAGATCCGGGAGCTGTGCTTAGCTCTGCA